>NC_056729.1:1068736682-1068811682 GCF_019279795.1 Protopterus annectens | reverse complement strand
ACCCAATTACTTGTCTGTATTGAAGAGTCTCAGTTCCCATGTATCAGCCAGATGGGTGCAGATTGTAAGAGGAGCACACAAATAACATGAATAAAACACTGGACAGGCTGCTGATTCCATACAGTCGAACGGCATGCCGTCGCCTAATGGGCAGCCATTCCCATTACTGTAGGCATGTAATCCGATGTAATAGGCATCACAAGATAATATTGTGGTCCTCGCTCTCACCCAGGGGTGTGAGTGTCAGATGCAAGCACCAATGTCAGTGCATTTGCAAGTGCAGGAGCAAGTGTGTGTAAGCCTGTTTGGCTGCCAGTATGTGAGTATTACACTGGTAAAGGCTAACTGAGTGTAAGAAGCTGTAACCAGAGGTTAGCATTGCTTAACACCGTGCAAACCCCACACACACACACTCACAACTGCTTTAATGTGCCTTAATCCCTCCGTATCCAATGGCCTTGTTCTGCCCTGCAACAAAATAAATGGCCTCTGCAAGGCTCGGAACCAGGACCCTGCACACACAGCTAATGTGATTTACCAGTATGCCATGGCAGATATACAGACATCAGACCTTACCACAAACATATCATACAGCACAGTCACTCAACAGTATAGGAATGTATTCCATCATGTAGATGTATGCGTGAGTGTTTATGTCCAGCATATAGGTACATACATATATAGAGATATATAAGGAACATACCATGTGACAACAAAGCATAACAAATGAATGAAAAGAGAAACACCAGCGATGCCTGTATTATGTAGTGGGGTTGTCCTATGTAATATCAAGACTCCCTCAGACAGACATGTGTCATTCATACATGCAAACAGTTGTACATTGGCCGTATACATCACTCTGTGCATGTAATGTACATTAACACAACAGTACCTGTCCAATCATTATGTGAGAACAGTACTCTTGCAAGGTGCTGTGTGCAACTTCATCATCATGATAAAGGTAAATTGGGTAACCATAGAGGGGTCAGTAGTGTTGTGTGTACAATGGGGTCATCCACATCACGTGTACCTAGAACATTTAAGAGTGATGTGCATATCTTGATCGTGCGCCTGAGGGACAGGGGTGAGGATAACATGAGTATGTTGTGATGCATATTACAAGGGTTACATGTGTCCAGTGGGCACATGTGTGAAATGGACAGCTATGTATGGGGCAAATGTTGTCCTAGGAACCAATTGGCCTTATGTTTCCGTAGGGTGAGAGTGGGATGTGGGGGAAGGAGAGTAGGTATGCCCGTGGAGGATAGGTAGGGTAGGATCACACACAAGACAGCATACAGAGTTGGTATATGACACATGTGTGGGAATACACCTCGGACGGGGAGGGGTGTTCGGCATTCACAAGCCCATGGGAACAGTGGGATGGAGGTCCCCAGCCATGGGCAGCCGCCACTGCACCAAAACAGTTGCAAAGGAGGCAGTGCTGGGGGATGTCTAGGAGGGGTTGCTTCACCCTGTAAATGTGACACTCTGCCCTTGAGCTTGTGTATCTGGGGCCCCATCTTCAGTGGTGGCACCACCATAAGGTGGTGCAGAGCCAACAGAGGTTGAGGTCCAAGGCTGGGCCCCAGATGTGCTGGTGCCCGGTGCCATGGTCAGCTGAAGTGGGACAGGAGGTTCTGCCGGGACCTCCAAACCCATACAACCTATGGTGTTGCAGTTTAAACACAAATATGGCTTAGTAATAGACAACAGCATTCAAGAATACTTACAACAGTATGCATAGATATGACCATCAACCCAACACAACAGATGGTATACATTTGCAGAGGGAGCACAACACATGCATATATACTGCATGACATCTGTACAAAGTGCAAAAGATGTGTGACTGCAGCTATGAACAGTGGCCCATTATTGGCTTGCCACTGAGAACCCCAGACAGTGTCTGTCATGCCACTGTTTCATGTGACATATGTCTAGTCAGGAATACGATGGCAGTAACACATCCCTATCACCATGTACTGGCAGCAATCCTCACACTATGCTCCTGCTATGTACAGATGTGTGTTCAGTGTGTAACACAGGAAACAAATGGTTCCACACATTGACCAGTCCACAGATGGCCCTAAAGATGGGGGTCCCCTCATGAACAGAGCACTGTCATGTCTGTTATAAAGCATGCAGAATAGCCATTACCACACACAACATGTTAAACAGGCAGTAGTCTGAATGAAGCATAGCTACACTTACATGCTGTAGTCATGTCTGGCACATCACCCTCCTGTCTTTAGGCTATTTCCCACTGTGTATGATGTTTGAAGAACACCCAGATATCATCTGTGATGCCGTTTCCAAACACCACATCCAGGTACCACTCACAGCGACTGTCATGGCCAAACACCAACATGATGTTCCTAAATATTGTACTGTATTTATCATGCAAATGGCTATGGGAACATCATCACAGCTGTTCCACATGCAATCAGCTAGAGGAGGACTGCAGTAGGTTCAGAGGCCATCACCTGATCATGTCCATCACTTACAATACACATGCTGCTGCTGAGCAGGTGTACACCTCCACATCCACCAGAGAGTGTGTGGGAGGAACAAAGTACATCAGAGAAGGGCTTGGAGATTAAAACCTAAGCATCATCTGTCACACACCTACCAGTACAGGGGTCAAACCCCTGACTGACTAGTCATTAGTATTACAAGTGCATGCAGTTACTACATGTGCCACAAAGCTGACATGTTGCTGTGCTGTAAGAACATATATGTGTGTTGATGAGAGACATGTGCAACAGAGATATAGTAGAAATACATTAGGTGTAGCACACATGGCTGTCCACATGAACAGATGCCATTGTCACCACAACCACACTCTCTAATGGACTTGCACTGACACTCTTTGCCAGGGCCACAAATACACTCCCTAACTACTTAGATTCCACACTGCAGTAATGCACAGGTGCTACATGCACCACAGGGGATATCTGGAGGTTCTATGGGCTAGGGCATGTGAACGTGTTTGACATCTGTTGGTATGCCATTGGGGGTCATACTGGGAGTGACTGTGGTTGGGAGCATCAAAACCCACACGCAGACACACGGTGCCAGTACTGACATGCATGTATGCATTGCTTCATGGGTGTGTATTGGTTGGCTGAGCAAGATGGAGGTACAAGGCTGAGTGAGGGGTAATCCTTGGCATCGTGCCACCCGACAATGGTGTGCAGTGTGGTACAGGGGTCTTGTGTCTGCAATGTCCCACACAGATGGGTACTGCATGAACTGCCCTGACATCCTGGTTACCATTGTGTATGACCATAGCTTTGCAATGCATGCCATGTCTGTGTTTGATAGTCCTTGACATGGACATTGCCTGGGATGTGCATGTCCCACAATACTGTACATTGACATGTACAGGTGCACCTGGTATGGCAGGCACATGTTGTGTACACAGACTGTTATCCTCCAATATGCCAATACTGGCCTGGTGTGGTGAAACCTGCTTATAGTCAGCAGGTCGACCCTGCACCTGCATTGATAGCATGATACAGGTATTCTCTGGTGTCAGTGGTATCGGTCCATACAGGGCACATGTGTACGGCATTGTATGGCCTCTGTGGATCACATTTGATGGCACCACATATGCTGCAGGCATCCAGTGAGGAACATAGTGAAGGCACATTGGCCACAATTATGTGCCTATTGTACCGCTGTACAGGGTGCCATGTCCTCTGCAGCCCACTGCAATCACACCATGCCTACTATCTGTCATCAATGTGCATGGTACTAGCAATATAGCAGGATATCTTAGGCAAGTGTGTTTGTGTATGACAGATGGGTTCAGGACATATACCAGGTGCTTTTGCCAGATGTAGGGGTATGGCTTGCCAACACAGTCCCATGGCTGACTGACATCTGTACGCCTCATGAGGTGGGCATTGTGTCATAAGATGGATACCATATAGGAAAACTACAAAATCCACTCCCCAACATGTCCAGTGGTTAGACACTCACAGCCAACCCCACACAGGCTCTGACAGTCAAACACACACACCTGCCATGTCCTGGATTCGAACCCCTAACTACCTAGTGTATCACACTGCAGCAATACGCATTTAAGGCACGCTACGGAGAACACCAGGTTACAGCAGTCCTAGAGGTGTATTTCTAGATTTGTGACATCAGCAGGAATGCCAAAGGTGAGTATATGACTTGTACGGAGTATGAGTACTCTAAAAGCATTGGTCTGTCCTCAGGCAGACTGACACACACACACACACACACACACACACACATACACACACAGTTGGCAAGTCTGGAATTACAACACTGGCGTAACTATATCACACTACAGCAATATGCAGTTACAGAATGCACAACAGAGACTACTGGTCTACGACATTCCCAGAGGTGTATTTCTAGGTGAGTGACATCAGCAGCATTGCCAAAGGTGAGTATATGATTTGTACAGACTGTGGGTAGCCTATAAACATTTTTTCTCTACACAGTCTGAGACAGACAGACGTGCACACATTCACACACACAATTGGCAAGTCTGGGGTTAGAACTACTACCTAACTAGTATAACACTACAGCAGTATGCAGTTATGGGACGCGCCATGGAGATTACTGAGCTACAGCTCTCCCAAAGGTGTATTTCACAACGGATGACCTCAGCAGGCTTGTCATAATACTGCTATGGGGAGGGCAGTGTGTGCATGGGCCATAACCCAGTCATGTAGGGGTTCACATGCCACATGTGGGTACACACGGGGCCATATGTCACAGGTACGTGTATACAGCTACTAGATGACTACTTCCCTGTACAGTCATGTTGCACAGCTGGCACGTGCACCACATAGTCTGACATGCTGACAGATACAGGTGGCTAGTATCTGCAGTGAATGACATCTGCACCTCATGTGTTTGGGGCCCTTTGGCTGTGTGCTAGATGGGACAGGCCCGGATGGCTCCTTGTCATGGTCACCCTCTTCCACACATCTATGTCTGTCTACCTTTGACGTATTATAGTGTGTTGTCCTTACATATATGCCTGTATTCCTATCCACTGTGTGTGCAAGGCAGGTGTGGTGCATACTGACGTGTCTGCACTAAGAACTGCGACCAACAGATATGTCCGGACCACTGGTGTTTGCAGACATGGCCTTCATGTGTTTAAGTGTGTGAGCATGCCCAGTATGGCCATCTGTATCGCATGTGTTACATGTCCAGGTAGTCTGTACTGTGGTGCTGACCTTTGTGTTGTACACCAACAGGTAGCATGCTGTGTCAGCAGGGTATCCACCGGTAATGTGGCATTGACTGTTGCTACATTTCTGCATAGTGGGGAGGGGAACCTGACTGCATCTACATTTCTACACAAGAGCGGGGGGGCACACTTGACTGTTGCTATAAATGTACTTTGGATGGGGGCACACCTGACACTTGTACACATTTGCTAGTACTGTACTGGTATGTCAGGCACTCCATTTCAGTTTGTAGTCTTACCTATTGTGCTGGCTAGTGGCATTCCAGTGTACTACAGATCTTAGCTTTAATTACCAACATATTAGTTTCTGACTTCCTAGCCTTCACAACCTACATCCAACTGCCTGGCCTGCTGTAGTCTGTCTGTGTGGGTCTGTGGGAGGGGTTACCCATAGGGCACATTCAGAGGCCATAGTACAGCATTTGTTTGTGTCAGTCTACACCTGTCCATCTGGTTGAGACTTGTGTGGGTCTTATGGGCACACATGATGCTCAGCCCATTACCTGCAGTGGGTTTTGTCACCCTGTGTAGTACTGGCTACTATGGTGACTCCAGTATGTGTTACAGATGTCATGGTGCCACTATGGGTGTCTACTGTCTGCTGCCTTAACATTCGGCCACCCAATTCCCTTGCATGCTCACATCCATACCATAGATACAGGTACCAACACATTCTACTACATTTGGCAATTGGTAGATTGATTGACTTACCTTGAGGGTGTGCCAGACTTGAGGATGGCGCTGGAGAGCTGCCTATGTCGGATGCACATAATACACTCCCTATACATGGCAGAGCACAGGTAGTGTCATGTTTGGCATCCCTTTTACTGTCTGTGAGAGTCAAAGAGGGTGACATTCCCTGGGTGCCTACTGTGTCAGTGCATATGCTATGCATTGCCTCTTTGCCAAGGCCAGGTCATACTGGGCATGCCTCTTTCCGCTTACTGGTCAGGCTCAGGTTGTTCCTCATCTGAATCACTCTGTGCCTGTGTAGGCCTTGGCATTGGTGGGGGGCTGTGTGGCCCTGCCCCATGCTGTTCCTGCTGCAGCTGTTTCCGCAGGATCATATTGTGGAGCATAGCACATACCATAACAATTTGGGGGCATGTAGCTGGTGAATACTGCAAGGCTCTACTGGATGTGTCCAGACACCGGAACTGTGACCTGAGCATCCCAAACACACACTCTATTATATGTCTGGCCTGTGTGTGTGCCTCATTATGGCATTGTTGTTCAGGTGTGTGTGCATTTTTGATGGGTGTCATCAGCCACGGCTCCAGTGGGTACCCAGTATCCCCCACTAGGTGACCGTAGGGGATGTCCATATTGGCAAAGCTGTGGTACAGCTGCATCAGATGCCATATTTCTGAATCGTCATAGCTTCCAGGCCAGCCAGAACACACATTCATTATAATGCCCTGGGCATCACATATGACCTGGCAGTTGATGGAGGGGATGCCCCTGGGGTTGATGTAGGCCCTACCCTGCTCACTGGGTGCTGCTTTGATGCATAAGTGCGTGCAGGCTATAGCACCCACTACCCCAGGGTAGTCTGCTATTTGGTGGAAGAGACGCATATTGCTGGTCAACACCTTACGTGTGTTGAGAAAATATACGTGCTCACTGGCATGTGCTGACATGGCATCCAGGAACTGGTGGAATACTCTGGATGCTGATGCCTGTGAGATCCCTATGATATCCCCAGTTGTGCTTTGGGAGGTACCTGTGGCTAGTATACCTAGGCCTACACATACCTTGGTATCCACTAGGATGGGTTCCCCTTGGCCTGTTTGATGTGTCAGGTGTGGCCGGCACAGCTCAACAATTTGCTGTAGGATGTCTCTGTCCACCTTATAACGCTCCACTATCTCCAGCTCATGTAGCCCCTGGTAGGTTACCCTGAGTCTGTACACTCTTCTCTGTCTCCTCATTGAGGGTTGTTCGACAGCATTCACATCTTCACCACCCTCAGCCTCTTGCACATGTTGGTCTATGTTGCCTGCTGCAGCCCTTCTCATTTCATAGGTTTGTTTGTTAAAATTTTCCCCATGTATACACCGGTGGTGTAGAGTGTGGAAAAACTAGAGAGGAAGGTGTTTGCTTAGTTTATAGTAGTGTTCTGGGCTGGGCTGGTCTGCTGCCCCTGTAATCGGCTTATTCTGATACATATCACCTGTCAGCTCAGCTAGTTCACCTTGATTACTCTCCTACTGCTGTTGTCCCTCCCAATTGCACTAGGCAGGTATAGACACACCGCTAGCTTAGCCGTGCTAAGCTAGGAGCAATCCCAAGCCACAGGGCTCCAATCCATGTACAGTAAGCCTGACACACCCCCCATGATGTCACCTATATCCGAGTCCTGCACCCGGCTATCTATACACATACACTCTTGGGACCTGCCTCACACCTTGGGGATAACCGGGATTCACTATCCGTTACCTCATTTGCATAGGATTGCCTGCTAATGCATAGTTACATGACCCATACTGAGCCTCCCCAAAACTAACCACTGCTTACTGTCGCGCAAACCCGTACACAACTGCTTAAAAGCACCTTACTCACACCATATTCAACGGCCCTTGTTCTGCCCAGCAACAAAACAACCAGCTTCTGCAAGGCTCAAAACCAGGACTCTGCACACCACAGACGATGTGCTTTACCACTAAGCCATGGCAGATATACATATATTGGATGTTATCACGTACATATTATCCAGCACAGGTATTCAACAGTATAGGACATGTATTCCATCACGTAGATGTATGTGTTAATGTCTATATATATATATATATATATATATATATATATATATATATATATATATATATATATATATATATATATATATATATATACACACACACACACACACACATACATAGATATAGAATATATATCTCAAAAATAAACCTCGTGATACCAAAGCATTAGACAATAATGAAAAGGAAACCACCAGCGACTCCTGTATTATGTACTGGTGTTAATCCCAAGGCAAGTGTGTTTCTGTGCGACACACGGGTGTAGACTATATTCAGGGTAATATTAGGGTTGCTGACTTTACTCACTAGGCCTATTGCCAAATGTATGGGTATGTCTTGCCAACCCAGTCTCTTGGCTGATTGTGACATTTATGGCCACTATATAGGGAAACAACAAAACACTCTCCTCAACACATCCAGTGGCTAGCCACTCGCAGCCACCAACACATAAGATATGACTGAAAAACACACACACCTGCTATGCCTTGGAATAGAACACCTACCTGACTACTTTATCACACTACAGCATTACGCAGTTACAGAACGCGCTATCAAGATTACTGGGTCACAGCAATCCCAGAGGAGTATTCCTAAGTGGGTGACATCATCAGCCTTGCCTAAGTTGAGTATAGGAATCATACAGAGTGTGAGTATTCTAAAAAGCATTGTTCTGTCCACCGGCAGACGGACACACACACACACACACACACACACACACACACACACACACACACACACACACACACACACACACACACACACACACACACACACACACACACACACACACACACACTCAGCATGTCTGGGATTAGAACACCGACCTAACTACTTTATCACACTACAGCATTACGCAGTTAAAGAATGCACTATCGAGATTCCTGGGTCACAGCACTCCCAGAGGAGTATTCCTAGGTGGGTGACATCATCAGCCTTGCCAAAGTTGAGTATAGGAATCGTACAGAGTGTGAGAACTCTAAAAAGCATTGTTCTGTCCACCGGCAGATGGACACACACACACACACACACACACACACTCACACTCGGCATGTCTGGGATTAGAACACCGACCTAACTACTTTATCACACTACAGCATTACGCAGCTACAGAATGCGCTATCGAGATTATTGGGTCACAACAATCTCAGAGGAGTATTCCTAGGTGGGTGACATCATCAGCCTTGCCAAAGTTGAGTATAGGAATCGTACAGAGTGTGAGTACTCTAAAAAGCATTGTTCTGTCCACTGGCAGACGGACACACACACACACACACACACACACACACACACACACACACACACACACACACACACACACACACACACACACACACACACACACACACACACACACACACACACACACACACACTCTAGTGATGGGATCAGAACACCTTCCTATCTACAGATCACTATTACAGTACTACGCAGTTACGAGTTGTGCCACAGAGATTACATATTCCAAGGCAGTCATCATGACCTTCTAGGATTGTGGACATCAACAGGGAATTGACAGTTACGATGTACATAGCTGTGAACCTGTGTGTTTAACGTAGGAGTCCATCCCGAACAGGAGTATGCCCTTCTGTGGAATGGACGACTACTATCACTATACAGGGTTATAATCGCCATGCTCATACACATAGTAGCACATAACTTACACAAGGTGTCAGTGGGCATGCTAACACACTTAGTAGCACAGGGCTGTTTGGAATGCACTATGAGTCCAAATACACAAGGTTATACTGGGCATGCTCATACACTTAGTAGCACAGGGCTGTTTAGGATACACTCTGATTCTAAACACAGAAGGCCACAGTGGCCATGCTCATACAGTTAGATGTACAGAACATGTTGTAATGGTCTCCGGTGTTAGTAGTTGTCATTGTTAGCAGGAACACTGCACTACATGTATCTGACACTGGTCATCTACACAACACCTGCTGCTGTCCGACACCTTAGATGTATCAGTCTATAACAAGCACAATACTACCGCTCACAGTGAATTCATGCTAGGAATGGCAACTGCTTGACCAACACAATGAGCCAATGTCCTGCTGTAATTACGAGTTTGTCCAGTGTCTGTCAGTCTGGGATGACATGACTGACAGAAGTCAAGCCTTTGTCACAGATCACATGCATCCATGATTCAAAAGAGTGTTGATAATACCTCGTTCGCATTTGCCCATATAGTGCCATTCCAAGGCAAATGACCTAAACACAGGATAACACCCTGACACCTAGAAGACAACTGCATTGTATGCTTATGATAACCAGTGCTAGATGTGTTGCTGTCGTAATCACAACTGCTCACTGTTGAACCTATAATGGGGAATACTGACATCTGTGCAGTGAGGAACACCTGGCTGACGGCTCTGTTGTGCACAATAGCACTACCACCATATAATTCAGAAACAGACAAGTGGGCCATAATACTGGTACGGACCACTCCAGGTGCTGGTGTCCCCACATTCATAACGGCTACTCACATGTACAGACCAGTACTCCAATATATATCATCACAGATGAGCCAGGTGCAGGTCACAGTGTCAAAAGCTGCATTCTAGGATGTAACCCTCAGACACCACCATGTCCTTAGACCACCAAGCCCCTCACTAACACTCCAGGGACACCTTGCACTCTGGATGGGGAACAGTGGGTACACCCCAGGGATCCCACAATTGGCTCTGCTCCACAGAGGGACAATTAGTTAATCAATGGGGTGGTGACAGATGACACATTTCGGGTAGGCGTATGAATGGCCTCGGGCAGTTAGCCAAATACCTACCTATGAACCTATACATACAGTATCAGCACATGCTGATAGCTTAATTTACTGTTCAGGTGTTGACTTACCATGTGCCAATAGCAGTTGTGCATGCAATAGTTGAGGGCTGCCTCTGTAGGATGCACACAGTAGACCACCTATATATGACAATTTACAGGTGGTCTTGTGTGTGTGCCATTCATGTTTACTGTGTGTGTAGGTGGAGAAGGGTGTCAGTCCATAGGTGCCTACACTGTCAGTGTGTGTGCTATACGTTCCCTCTTTGCCAAGGCATGGGCATACTGGGCATGCCTCCATCTGCCTACTGGGGCTGGCTCAGGGTGTTCGTGGTCTGAGTACCTCTGTGCCTGTGGGGCCTTTGGTAATGGTGGTGGGCTGTGAGGGCCTTCACCATTCTGTCCCTGCTGCTGCTGTTTCCACAGGATCATACTGTGTAGCATGGCACACACTATGAAGATGTGGGCACACGTGCCTGGAGAGTACTGCAAGGCTCCACCATATATGTCCAAACAACAAAACCGTGATTTCAGCATCTCAAACACATGCTCTATGATGATTCTGGTTTGTGCATGTGCCTCATTATGGCATTCTTGCATGGGTGTGTGTGCATTTCTGATGGGAGTCATCATCCATGGTTCCAGTGCATAGCCAGCATCCCCCACCAGGTGGCCATATGGGATGTCCCCCCTGGCAAATACCTGATACAGCTGTGAGGCATGCTAGATGTGGGAGTCGTGATAGCTTCCAGGGCTGCCAGCACACACATCCATGATAATGCCCTGGGCATTGCACACGACCTGGCAGTTGATGGAGGGGTATCCCTTGTGGTTTATATAGCACCTACCCTACTCACCGGGTGGTGACTTGATGTGTATGTGCGTGCAGTCTATTGCACCCAGTACCTCCGGGTATTCTGCCATATGGTGGAAGAGATGCATACTGCTGGCCAACTCCTCCTGCATTCGGGGGACGTATATGTGCTCATTGGCATGTGGTAACATGGCATCCAGGAACTGGTGGAGTACCCTGGATGCTGATGCCTGTGAGACCCCCAGGATATCCCCAGTTGGCCTTTGGAAGGTACCTGTGGCTAGTATTCTCAAGTTTACACATACCTTCGTGTCCACTGGGATGGGTTCCCCTCTGTTATTTCTTGCCCTGAGGCGTGGCTGGCACAGCTCAACAAGTTGCTCTATGGTGTACCTGTCCACTCTGTAATGCTCTACTATCTCCAGATCATTTGGCCCCTGGTAGGTTACCCTTGGTCTGAACTCTCTTCTCCTCTTCCTCTGGTGCCTGAGGTGGTTGTCAGCATCATCCTCCACACCACCTTCAGTCTCCAACACATGTTGATGAATCAAAGCTATGGCAGCCCCTAACATGTACATTTTAAAAGTTCCCCGTCTGTTTATACCGATGGTGCAGAGTGTTTGGGAATACACAAGTGTGTGTGAGGTGCTTTCACACTTTATACTATTGTGCTTTGGATGCTGCTGATGTCATTGGGTGTGTATGTGCAATTCCAGCTGCAGGGTATCTTAATTATGGGTTTTACAGCGAGTACTGCAATTGTGGGGCCTTTGGTGTTAAATTATGCTTGCCTGCCGTGATTTATCTGTTGCCCTTTATTTCACTTTTCAACCCAAATCCCCTCCCATTGACAGGCATGCATCCAGCTGCTGGCTTTCTTGTTTTGTACTTTCCCTACCCAGGAATGTGTTGCAAAATGTGTTTTGTAGCTGATCTACTGCAATTTTACTTTGTTCTGCTGTGACAGTTCTGTTTTCTTTGCAGTACGGCACCTCCCCTTTCCTGTTCTACAGGTAGCTGCTAGCAGCCTTGTTAGCTGTTGTCGATGGCCCACTGTGGGTTCCTAGGTGTTAATTACTCATTTGTACTCCTATTTCCATGCTGCAGCATTTCCTTATCTTTTTCCCATATCCTTCCTGTTTCTGCTCTGGTGCGCGCCGTACACAGCCATTTACCAGGTTTACAGCGTGTTTTCATTCACGTTCACATGCACATTTGGTTTCCTTGTGTGCTCTCAGCTTAGCCAAGCTATGGCTACTTCAACACACCCATATCATGCAGCTTTGCTTAGCAACAGGGAAACCGGGTTAGCAATGCCCCAATGTGCTTACAGCAATGGTGACACACCCCTCTCTTGATGTCATTTTTATCTCAAGGGCTCACCTCGGTGTTATAATGCTATGCTGTTTTGTGCATCCTTACACCAGCGGGAAATCTGCAATTCAGTATTACTCCTCTCATTTGCATGGCATTGCCTATTAATTCCTAGCTGCGCATAACACTGTCACTGCCCCTTAGCAACCCTTGCACCATGAGTGTGGTATAGCATGCCTGCCATTGACTATTATGGGGAAATCGTGATATGTGTTTCATTGCAGTTTTATTCTATATTTTTGTATATTCCTTGCGATCCCCTTTGCGTACCGATGCCCTGCGCTTTAACTTTGCGTTAGTGTGGGTATAATATTAAATGTTCTTTTTCATATTTTGTGCATGTTGTTTTATGCCAATGGCTATATATTTAGCCATTGGCATATATTAACAGTATAATATGTGAGTTTGGTCCACTGTCATGGCTCCGATTTTATGTTTGAAAAATATAAACAGTTTTTTTTTTGGTTTACATTTCTGCATGCTTACACTACGCCTGCACCACTTCCTGAATCGCTATATACCTTCATTTGCATACTACACTGCTGTGCATGGGGTGATTAGCATACATGCGCTGGGAGCTGTGCAGGCGTGGCGTACTCAGGTAGTGCACATGGAAACAGCTCATACCTGAATCGCTCGGTGGCCATATTTGGTGTTAGATCGCTGACGCTACGCCTGCACCTGGCGCAAGCTTCATGAATCCTGGGGAGAGTTTCTTACTGAACTCATGAATGTGTTTCTCCTCGTGGCAGTTTTTGTGTTGTTGTTATTGTTGTTGTTGTTACAACTCTCCACCAGACCATCTGACAATTGGGGTTCCCTTGATTTCACTGTAATTATTTTTCTACACCTATTCATATCTGTTACAGATCTTCTGACAGGGAACTGAAAATGCATACTTTTTTATAATTTTATTTATTTTTTGACATTTGATTACTCTGAAAGTCTGACTGGGTAGGAGCCCATTTTCAGCTGAGGCCCACCCAGAAAACTCCGAAGTATTACAAAACATTTGAGAACTGTGAATTTACAGTCTTCAAAAATAACACAAAAAGATCTACAGTTTAAATAAGTATACTAAATTAGATGTAATTTGAAAACATAGAATAAATACAAGGTATATGATAATGATTTAATATCTAGAGGCAATTTAGCCAGTTTATAGAGAAATTAAAGGTAAGTTAGTATAATACAAACAGGAATTGCAATATGATGTGATATAAAAGCAGACTTATGGTATATTTAGAGAGAAAGCCAGGGGAGAGAAACTGATAGAAGTAAGGAAGTGAGTGAAGAAGGGAGAATAAGCAGATGTAAGGTATGAATAGTTATTTGTCTACATTTAGGGATACAGTTTATTCCAGTGTTCAACAAGAGCAGAGAAAGCTTTTGGCTAGGAAGTCTTTCAGAATGGTTTTGAATGATGGGAGTGATGTTATCCACAGTTCATTAAATTTAGCACATTAACTAAAAGGTCGACAAAAACTATATAAAAAGTTACACATTCTAGTCACTCCCCAGGGACAGTGTGTGGTATAAGCAGCTTGTCTTCATCATTTTCATGTAAATTATTCTCAGCTCTCTGCTACCATCCTTGGAAATGCATTATAGTTTTTGATGTTGGAAACTGAATTGAATAATAGATGCCAGCAGGGGTGAAAATGGCCAAGTTCAGCTTAATGAGGTACTAACTGGAGTGTGTTTTACATTGATCCTGATTTTCATTTCATTGAATGAGAAACTTAAATTATGGAATTTTTACAATGTATTCATTAATTTAATGCAGTTATTTAACTTTGTTAACAGGGAAATGTGCTCAATACAAATTAGTGACTGTAGTCATTGCCTGGGTGCGGTAGCCGCCGTGGTACAGCGGTAGCATTGTTGCCTCACAGCAAGAGGTTCTCCTGTTCAATTCACGGCTGGAGTGCCTTTTGTGTGGAGTCTACATGTCCTCCCCGTGGTCAAGTGGCCTCAGAAAGACATGCATGAATGGGCGTGCCTTCGCTGAAGGTTGGGCGTCGGGCTGGCAACTCGGCACCATAAAAAATCTACTGCCAATCATTAGCGGATCGGAATTCCACTGTGGCAATACCTAACCGGGAAAAGCCGAAAAGACAAACAACAAAAAAAACAAGTCATTGCCTGGGTGCATCATGTTAAAGCATCCATGTTAAGATCTTTTACTGATGTGGTTGGGTATACTTCTTCAGGAGGTGATGCATGTTTGTCACTCTGCACAGAATTCGGCTGAGTTGAGAATTCAAAGGCAGGATTAGAGGCTAGTGCATTATCATTATTATTATTATTACTATTATTATTTAATTTTTTGTCTTTGGTGACAGGCCATGGGCTTATGAATCAAGCTTATTAGATTTTGTAAAACTGGTCTGTTAAATCTGAGTCCTTTTCTGCCAAGCGTTAGAGATAATGGCTATGTTTTATTGCATAGGTAATATGCAGGTTTTTTTAAGATTATTTGTAGAAGTTTTTTTTAGAAGAAGATACTTTTCATGCAGCTTGGTTACATCACACAGACATTAATGATAGTGAACATTTTATGTCTGGGAGATTCTTATTTAAGCTATTAGGAATTATTGATGTCTTATGCTAGGCATAAATGCTAGAAGAGTAAATAAATACAAATTATATACTTCTTCCAGTTTTGTTGCAATATTATATGTTTTAAATACTTGTAACATTTCATACTACAGGTTTTATTTTTTACAAATTTTACTGCACTTTGTGTGAGTTATTTCAGTATGTGTGAGATTTTCTTACATGTTTAGCTTATTTTTCTTTAGCTCTATTTGATCACTGTGTTAGGGTGGGTTATTTTTTGTCTTACACAAAATTCTTTTAGGATTTGTAGAAATTTAGTCTGCATTTCATAGTGATTAGGTGAACATTTGGCCAATATTTCATTTTGTATTGCACGTTCCCCAGCAATTGAGTGACAGCCAAATACAATTGAGGGTACAGTTGAGTGACAGCAGTATGTGCTGTCAAACTCTTTGATCATGTAAAAAACAAGTTTACATGTTTTCCTTGGCAAAGACAGTTTGTTTTTGTGGCTTGTTAGTAGAAAAAGGAAGCATGTCAAAACACAAGGCATTTGGTTATCAGGGCCAGTGCTAGCATTTTGGGGGCCCCGCCCAGCAAGTTTCAACTTGGGGGCCTTACCCAGGAGAATATAAAAAGTGTGATCACATTGCCATCATGCCCCCTTCCCTATCAAGCTCATGCAGCACCATTTAACAATCACTGTGTGGTGTTACTATACTCATATCATTAAAAGACTTGAAATGTCAAGGTACACACTGACTGGTATTTAGTACCAATGTTACATTATGACAAGCCTCTGTACCACAGCAAGGTAGCTACTCGCAATGGTACATACACACACTGACTGGGCCTGTGCAGTGATGCAGCGGTTAACGTTGTTGCCCCGCAACAAGAGGTTTTCCAGTTCAATTCTCATCTGGGGTGCCTTCCGTATGGAGAATGCATGTCCTCCCTGCATTTGCATCTGTTTCCTCCAACATTCCAAAAACATGCTTCTGCAGCATTTCTCCCCGGGCCACTGCTGAAAATAGGTTCTGTCCTAGTCAGACTTTCCTGATCAACAAATGTTAAATAAATAAAATAAATAAAATTTAGTACCAATAAATTATGGCAAACCCCTGTACCACAGCAAGGTAGCCGCACACAGAGGTTCATACACTGACTGACATTTAGTACTAATGTTACATTACAATAAACCCCCTGTACCACAACAAGGTAGCCACTCACAGATGTACACAAACACACACATACTGACTGGCATTTAGTAGCAATGTTTCTGCATTATGGCAAGCCTCTGCACTGCATCAAGGTAGCCAGTCCCACAGAGGTACGCAAAGACACCCACACAGATTCCATCACATAGGACAGAGGCACAAGACAGACAGCTACACAAACTCGCAAACAGGACATAGACACCCACACATGATGAAGACACCACTACAGTAAGACTGAACTTTAAGAATTTAAAATACTGGGTTTATGCACTAATACTGATGCTAGAATAAGATTTTGCAGTAGCATGTATTGCGTGACCCCAAATTTTTGATGAATAGACCACAACTAACAAATATCTGGACAGTGTGCAACATTCTCACAGCCCTACTGACCTTCTAACCTTTCAGCATAATTCCAAAGCCGGAAATAAATGCAGAACAAAGGTATAACATCAAGGATAGTTACAAACATTGCTATGATAAACTTAGAAAGATATTAGAATAACAGCGATTGCATTAGCATTCATTAAAATAATCAGTACATTCTGCAGAACTCTCATACTCCCCCAAAAGTCTCAGCACAATTCTAGAGGAGGAAAAAACAAAATAAAAAAATAAAACAAGGAGGTAACATTAGGGATTTAAAATAATGTGCTTATGAACTAATACAGATGGTAGAATAACAGATTTCTCCAGTAGCATGCATTGTGTGAATCCACATTTTTGATGAGTAACAGACCAAAAATATAGGTCAAGCATCTAAACATTGTGCAACATTCTCACAACTCCTACCCCTCTCCTAACCTCTCAGCTTAACAGTACCAGACAAAGCCAAAAAAAAAAAAAAAAAAACTGCAGAACAAAGACATAACATTAGGGATAGTTTGAACATTTGCTGTGATCAACTTCGATAGTAGAACAGGGTTTGCATTGGCATGCATTAAGACATCAGTACATTCTGCAGAATTCTCACAGCCCCTATCCTACAGTGTCTCAGTACAATAAATCTGGACAAAGTGAAAGCAAAATAAAAACACAAAGGCATAACATTAAAAAACAATGTACTTATGAGCAAAGATGCTAGAATAACAGATTTTGCAGTAAAATGCATTGCGCAACCCCATATGTTTTAACGAAAAGAGACAAATATGAGGCAAACATCTGAATATTGCGCACCATTCTCACAGCCCATAACCCTCCTACCAACCTTTCAGCACAATAACTCCAGACAAAGCAATGATCATAGAGCAAAGGCGCACCATCAGGGATAGTTGTAAACATTGCCAGAATACACAATACTAGTATAACAGGATTTGCATTAGTATGCATTAAAACAACAGCTGTACATTCTGCAACATACTCGCAGCCACTAACTCCCCTCCCAACCTCTCAACACAATAATTCTGGACAGAGCAAAAAATTATCATAGAACAAAGCTGTAGCATCAGGCATAGTTGCAAACATTGCCGTTATAATACTAGAAGAACAGGGCTTGCATTGGTATACATTAAAACATCTGTACATTCTTCTGCATTCTCACAGCCACTATCCCCCACTACCAATATTTCAGCACAATTATATATAAAACAAAAATGCATTAATGAATATTCTCATGCAAGACTAGCTAAAAAAACTACATCAAAGCTGGACATTAATTACAGACAAGCCTTCCTTCCTCTATCTCTTAGCAGACGAATTCTGGACAAAGGTAAAATAAAAAAGTTACAACCACAGCCCCTCACCACCACCACCACCACCCCCTAAATCACCTTTGCATAAGAACTATGCAGAAAAAAAGTTATACAATCCTGTCCCTAGGTTTCCTCGTCCCCCCCCCCAGCAAAAAATAAACCCAGCAACTTACCTTTTCTGCATTTGATAGAAGGCTGCTACTAATCCTCTGCTTTCTTCCCCTACACACAGACCAGACCAGTTCAGCCCTTTTAAATTGCCTTCAAAAGGACAGTTTTTCAGATCTTTTAGAAACTGCCCTTACAAGGGCAGTTAAAATACAGCTGCTTTGCTGGTCCTATGGTCGTTCCAGGAAAATGTACATCCTCCATCTGTCCTCACGCCACACCTCTCAACCTGTTAGCATGATAAATCTGGACAAAGCCAAAAATAATGGGGGTACAAAGGTTTAAAAATAGGGACACATTTAAATATTGCTCATATAAACTTACAAACTAGCTTTCAGGTTTTGCTTTAGCATACATTTTCTGAAGCATATAGAGTAGGGTCATCATCTTTGGGCAGTTGTATACTTTGAAAAAACTAAAAAATGGCAAATCTCTGAGATTTTAAGAAAAAATATATTTCACAAGTTTTTTTTAATAGTTGTATAAAGCAGTTATTTTATATCTGAAACATCTAAGTGTTATATAAAATAGCATAAGCAACTCAAATGCTACAAGAATAAGTTTCTATTTTGGCAAAAAATAAACTTCTGTTTTTTGCATTGGCTGTGAGTATGTTTTGTCCTGCAAAATCTCTCCTTTCTTGAAAAAAATGCTCCACTTCATGCATTTGAATAGGTGTCAACCCT
The DNA here is from genome assembly GCF_019279795.1 of Protopterus annectens. Lineage (NCBI taxonomy): Eukaryota > Metazoa > Chordata > Ceratodontiformes > Protopteridae > Protopterus > Protopterus annectens. Next base: position 1,068,792,385 of record NC_056729.1, on the reverse strand, counting down.
AATAAAAAGTCTGAAACTTAAATGTCTGCCATTATTTAGTGACTTCAATAGTCATTGATTTATAAGAAAACCATAAATTTTATGAAGAGCAAACCAGAAATATGAATCAAACATCTGGACATTCTTAAAAATGTGGGCAGTTCAGATGTGTTCCTAATGCTGAAAATACACAGAACTGACCCAATAGACCACAGGCTACAAAAAAGCCAATCAGGAAACTAGAACTTGCTTCCTTGACTGCTGCAGCCAATCAGGTCCCCCGCTTCACTGAAGCAGTCCTGACTGAGTGCAGCTTAGAAGTGAAGCAAGGGATCTGAATGGCTGCAGCAGTCAAGTAAGCAAGTTCTTTCATAAAAAAAAATCGGAATCGCACGACGACGCTATACAGCTGAATGAATGAGGCAACAAGCAAGGAGCAGAAGAGATGTAGATACCCGTGGCTGCTTCATGTGGGGGCCCTCATATGCAGGGAGATAATCGGGGGTATCCGCAGCCGTGGGTTTGACAGGTGCCTAACACTGGTGTGTTGGTTATGCATAGTGCATAGTATACGTTTTACTACTAGTATAAGGTATTATGGTTTTTGAACAGAAGTCATCAGTTCTACCACACACACACACACACACACACACATATATATATATATATATATATATATATATATATATATATATATATATATATATATATATATTACAGTTTGCAAATAGTATTATACTGTTTGACAGCATAGGACTGGAATGTGAGTGCTTAACTGTTGCTTTCTAATTATTATCTTATTATCTACAGTCCACAGTGGGACACGTGATGGCATTTTCTAAAATTACAGATATACTCTAGTCCTCTTAAACAAATCAACAATGTTTCTTCCAGATAAGGTTGGCATTATATCTATTAGTAATACATGGACTATTCTGGCTTTTGGTGGCATTCAGAAATACTGATTCCTCCAATGAAGGGTTGCTGGGGATCTAAACACCTCTCTGCTTCAGGATCTCAAGGATGTCTCCAAATGAGGCATCTTCCAGATGTGATGTGAGGGTTGGGAGGGTGGCCTAATGGTTAAGGTGTTTGCCTTACAAACACAAGGTGCAGGGTTTGAGCCTCACAAGGGATAATTGGCTAGGCTTAAAATGACTCATAAGTGCAGTTAGCCTAGTACTATTCTATGAACCTATGAACCTATGACCCTGCACCCTTGTCGTAATCAGTATCCTCAGTGGCTGACTCTTGTAGAGAGTCCAAGTGCCTCCTCTTGCACTTTCTCTTCCTAGGGACTTCCTCAACAGAATGCTCCAGGGAAGTGTCAAAAGCGATTATGAAACCCTTCTAGTGGTCTGGGGTCTCAAGCTGGCTGTTCCTGTGGCATAGAATGATGAAGCTCCAAGCACAGAGACATCTGGAAACTAGACTGAAAATTCGAGGGGGGTTGTATCTGTCAGTCTTGTTGAACTAGAAAATACCCTCTTCACTACCTCAAAGGCAGAGCACTCCATATAGAATGAAGTCCTCAGTGCCAAGAAGGCAGGCGTCTGGACAGCTGTCTCCTCCTGCCCAGAAAGTAATCTCCCTGATGAGGAAGTAGAAGCCGAGCTATCCAGTACTGAAGCACCAAGCCACAGAGATGGCTCTGAAACCTTCACAGTCAACTCCAACACCTCATATCTGACATGGAAACTCCTGCCCTGAAAGCAATCTCCAAAAAGGAGGAAGTCGGTGCCAAGCTATCCAGTGCCAAAGCACCAAAATGCAGAGATAGCTCCAAAACCTTTGGAGTCAACTCCAACACCTCGGATCTGACAAGGAAGCTTCAGCTCCGACAGTCATCTGGATCTGAAGATGTCTGAGTTGGCGCACTCAACTCTATCTTTGGCTGCAAGCCAGATGGACCTGGAGGGTTCAGATCCAGGGACTCTGAAGCAACCAAAGGGATCAGAGGAGTAAGAAGTGGTGGTGGTGTGGTAGATGGACAGGCCACCTGACCCAAAGGGGTAAGAGCCAGTAAAACACCTGTCTGGATCTACGCTGAGAGAAACTTCCTCATTAGTCTGTCCACATCTTCTTCAGCCAAACTCATGGAACAAACTTCCATTGTCCCTTTATTCCAATACCAAAAGTGGTGAATTCAAAAACCAACTAAAAATTCATTTCCAACATGCATGGATCTGTACTTGTCAGGAAATTACCTAATGAAGTTTTCTTCTTCTCTCAATTAACATATCTGTCTGGTATCTACCTAAACTGTCTACATATATTACTCTCTCTGCGGTTAGTACCCATGCAATTAAATGCATCTTTGTTCTTCTATGCCATGATGTTACTCTGAATTTTTTTTTTATATTAGGCATTGCTACATTCCTTGTAAATAACTTAATGCTAACCATATTTCTCAAGCATATTGTTACTTCATTCTCAAATACTGTACTTTTGCATTGTATATATTTGTATTGTATATTTCTCTCTGTTTTTGAACTAAGTATCTTACAACTTAAATTGTTAGGTTTTTCTTATTTTTTTAATTACTTTCCTGGAGCTTTTCTCCTCGGGTCTCTGCTGAAAAAGGGCTCTCTGGGCCCAGTCAAACTAACCTGGTTAACAAATGTAAAAATAAATAAATAAACAAACTCCTGGATGAATGAGACAAAGCAAGGGAAGGTGTCTGATTAACACCATTCAAAAAAAAAGCAGAAGGGACCCTGTAGGGCATGGGATAATAAAAAGGGGAATACCTGGTCTTGGAATAATAGTCACACCCAAAGAAGTCAGATCAGTAGTTTTGTTTTCCAGATCCAAGGGCATAGGCTCCACTAGTTTCTTCTTCAGATCCACAGGGAAGAAGTTTTGAGATCTTCTCAGATCCAATTTCAATCTCTTCCTTGTTAGCTCCGAAGAAGGAGATGAGGAATTGGAAGGCTTAGGAGACTTTGATATGGACTCCTTAGCTTTAATCTTGGGGGATTGAGCCTCAAAAATAGCTTCCTCAAAAGATATGGCAATAAACCTTTGAGAACAATTTTATTCTTCCTATCCATGAGAGCCCTTGGATTGAAATTCAGGCAAATGGAACAGTCCTCCTGAAGATGTTGCAGGCCTAAACAACATACACAAAGAGTATGAGCATCTGAAAGAGGCAATTTGTGCCCACATTTCAGACACCTTTTAAAAACAGAAGTTCTTTCTCAGACATGCCATCGACTATAAGAAAATAACAGTAATACAGAAGAAAAACTCTTTTTTTTTTACACACACACACACACACACACACACACACACATATATATATATATATATATATATATATGAAGAAAAGGGAAAGAAAGAATACCAGCATTGGTATTAGGATTACACTAGAATGTACAATACACCGGAAAAAGGGAAAAAAAACTACCAACAATGGTAAGGAAGAGCCACAATACTGTAAGTGAGTAAGGGAATAATATATAAAGAGGAATGTAAGAGATTTAAAGAGAAGAAACTGCTCTTATATTGATGAAAATTGGGAGCTAAGGCTGACCACATCTTTTCGCAAAAAGTAGCAAACGAGATCTGGGGTATGTTAGGAGTTGGCGCATTATGGGTAAGGGAGAAGTTCAAGAGCTTATTGGTTACCACAAGCTTTAGTAACGGCCAAGTCAGATCTGTGGTTTGGATCCAAACCCAACAGTTGAGGATAGAATGAAAACTGACAACATCAGATCACTTAATTCACTTTCTGTTTGGTGGCATAACTTTGATAGAAGGAGCAATAAGAAAAATCCTATATTTAATAGCTGGATGGATGTAATATTTTTAATGGCTGGCATAATGAGATTAGTGTACATCCCTGGCATACCGTGGATGATCTTTCTACCCAGAAAAATATCACAATACAGTCAACTAATATAAATCTCAGCTGCACTTCTAATATGGCAACTCTGATTTCATACTCCTGAGTTCAAATACAGTACTTGTAAGGTTGCAGCAAGTCAAAGAAAGGAGAAACACTTTTTTTTTGTTGGTCCACAAGTTGATGCAACCCTAGATGTTGTATGGATGTTAGGGTAATTCCCCCTCATCCAGGTGTGCAGGGTACCACAACTCCTGCACAAAAGCAAAGGCAAAAGAGCATCACAGAAGGCTCTGTCTCTTGTTTGGCTGTGAAACCCAGGTTCATAGATGGCCTGAACAATGCACTACAAACAGCGCAGTAGTAACCATTGCCATTGTACTAACAAGCACATGGTTCAACACAGACCTGGTGAATGTCAGTACCCACCTAGTGCAGTGCAGAGTGACGTGTATGGCCTAATGAGTCCACTGCGCTGTTCCTGTCAACTGCATACTGAGCAGTGTAATCAGAACTCACTGTCAGGAGAACTTAGCTGCAAGTCAAGTCACACAGACTGTCAGCATCTGCACAAATGGACAAGTTATCTGATTTTGGAATAAGCAAAGGTAAGGAAATACAGCAGGGCAGACCATGCCACTACTACCCACATATTCTGTACTTGAAAAAGGAGTATCATAAAAGAAATGCAGACATCATGGCAGTTTTGCATCCTGCATAAAAGTAGCAGCATAAATACTTAGGTAACACTATGCCTTGTGACATTCCACCACATTAAACTTTTGAACTGCAAACTAGGAGCCATAGTCAAGTCCTCAAATGATGTGGACATCCTACAGAAGGGCCTGACTGAGACAGATGCCTGGTGTCAGAGCCATGGCCTCAAGCTCAATGCCAAAAAGTGCAGTGTCATCCCCTTTGGTAAAAACTCTGTACCCATGAACTACCACATAGGCAGCAATCTACTTAACACCAAATGCGTGATAAGAGACCTTGGGACCCAGGTGGACAGTAGTCTCTCCTTTGATAGTTACATCGCCACAGTAATCAGGAAGTCCTTCTACATGGCACAACTCATCATAAAAGGGTTCTCATCCAGGAAAAAAGAGGTCATTGTTCCCCTCTACTCAACACTCATTAGAACCATTATAGAGTACAACACCCCTTTTGGAATGTACCTCACAAGACATCTGCAGCAGCTGGAAAGGCCACAGAATTACCTCACAAAGAGGATTACTGGCCTCAAACAAATGCCCTACACTGACCGCCTCAAAAAACTCCAGCTTTACTCTGTAGCATATCGCCTACTCAGAGGTGACCTCTGCCTAACCTATAAAGCTATGTCAAGCCCAAAGCTGTTGGACATGCTACACCTAAAGAAATCCCAATCCCTCCAAGCTACATGCTCTAGGGATGTAAACCTTGTCACCACAATAAACAGGACATGCTGGAGGGATAGATTCCTGTCCCAGAGACTTCCCATACTCTGGAACAGGCTACCCATCTATGTCAAGCAAAGTTCTTCATTAGCACTCTTCAAGAAAAATCTTGATGAGTGGATGGGAAATAGGAAATACACCCCGGGGATCACTTCTGTGTCTCTGCTCGACAGTGGCACAGGAAAATAACTTTCTTGGGTGGCGTAAGCCAGGGAACTTTGTTGGCTAGGCTTACGTAGGCCCTTGGGCTGATAGCCTAGTACCTACCTATGAACCTATGAACCTATGAACCATTCTGGAGCAAACTATGGACTATTGTTACTGACAATTTATTTATTACTTGCAAATATACTGCTTTTTTGTAGCAGTCTTCCTGATGTGGCTGAATCCATGGAATTAACCTTTGGCAATTTAGTGTATATATCAACAGCACTGGTAACACTGGAATCTGCTTACCCTTCATATGTCGATATGAGACTTACCAGGGTTTCCAGTTTCTTATGCATCCCGAAGTTCTCTTTATAAATTAACTGGAGCTGGTCATCATGTGGTTCATTGCTGCAGTAGTCATCACAGACTGAACTTCTGCTGGAGACAACCAGATATTTGGCCTGATTTCCAGAGCTTACCACCTTTCTAATTCAAGACTGGGTGGACAACATCCCACTTGTACTGATGTACATTGTTGGTTGAAGAAATATGCCTGCTCGTGCCATTTTATTACTTCTGTCTTACTGCAATTCACATGAGCAAAGCACCTCATATGTCACTTTTTGAGGACAGTCTATCTGTTTTAGCATCTGCTTTAACATCACTTCCGTATAAAAATGATGAGTACTCAGCTGTAGAAAGTCTTTTTACAATATGGTTGCTTGCCTTTATTACTAGTATTTTGTTTTTCTGTCCAGGTTAAAGTTTACTAAGAAACAGAATTCTTATATTACCAGTGGAATGCAAATTCCACATAAATACTTCCGAATCAAGTGCATTTTCTCTGTGATGATGTGACACAATGTAGTCTCTGGTTCCTACTATGCTTTGTTCACTAAGAAGACAATGTGGAGAGTAAAATCACTCCAGGATTACTGTAATAAGGAAAGGTTAGATGCCTTGTCTAGGACTGACATTGTATCGTCCATATTTCTGTATTGACAAGTCACTGAAATGAAACATTGTGAAAAACCCAGAAGAGATTTAACACAAAGAGACAGATATTCCATCAGGGTTAGAACACATCCATGGGATGTAGGTCACTGAATGGGGTGAAACACTTTTCACAAATTCAGAACTCCTAATATTGGCTTCTATTGTGACTAAAGCTCCTGGTATTCCACCTCAGGATGCTGCCACACTTTCTGATGGTGACATATCCATCTGAGCTAGCCACATCATTCATCTATTTGATTGGACATGTCTCTGTAGGCATCTAGTGCTAATGCCCAATTCACAGGATCTGAGGGTGAGGACACTCTATTGTCAGCCCTCTGGAGGAAATCAACAATTCCAAGGAAAAGGTTTTGAACACCTGTCTGAGGTCTTAGTTTCTTAAGGTTGTCACACCCTCCAAGAGTAAGACTAAGTCATTCAGTTCTTGGATACTGTCACTCGTCTGGTCAGGATAAAACAGACGAGCATTCATGGGTTCTGTTCAAGCAGCTTTATTACACACAAACACATCAGAAAGGAGACTTTGCAACTTAAACTTAAATAAACTTATAAGCAGACTGACTACCACACTTATGCATGTTAACACTCTGCCTGTTTTCACAAAATAGGACTGCTGCCTGCATGTGCTCAGTATTTATATGCATGTGCACATCTGGAAATGCTTCTTAAAGGCACATAAACATGCTCTGAGCTACATCCTCCCTCTTTGAGAAATAGTCCTTATACAAAATGACAGTATTCAATGACATACAATTTACAGAAATAATATTTTGACTTCCAGTTATACAAAACTAATTCTTTGACATGCAATTATACAAAATCAGACACATAAAACGATTATGTCCAAGTTGATGTGTATTTTACACTAGATCTAGAAATATGTCCTGGTCGTGTAACATAAAAGTCAGAATTGGATCTAGCAATGGAGACTGTCTTCAAGGAATGTTCATCTTTGGGGACATCTGGGACATCATCAGGAACAGAAATGGATATTGCAACATGTTCTTCAATACAAGCATTGTCTGGGTTGTTCTGAGATCTAGAGTCTGTATCACAGGTACGATGTTGCAATATCATTTCTGATACAGGAAGAAGATTATGCAGTTTCTCCTGTACTCTATACTCTTAGATTCCACTAAGTAGGATCTTGGCTCAGTACATATACCTCTCACTTGACCAATTCGATCAAAGCCATTCGCCATTTGCATCCTCATGGTCTCTCCTTCATTTAATGGAAGAAGAAACCTGCTCATTTTATCACAGCTGAACTTCTGAGAAGAACACTTCTTAAAAAGTTGGGCTTTGATTGCTCTGCTGTTTTTAGCATTAGGCGCCAACAAACTAGAACTGATAGGTAAGGTTGTTCTGGTTTGCCTAGATAGAAATCTTTGAGCAGGCGAACCAAGTAGTATATTTCTGAGATTAAGTAAATTCAAGTAGATATCAGTATTGTCATGCTTTGACCTCTCCAGTAATTGTTTTGTACTCTGTACTGCATGTTCAGCAAGGCTGTTTGACTGAGGACATTCAGGACTGCTAATAACATAGATAAAGTCACATTCTTTAGCAAATCTCTGAAACAACTGACTGGTAAACTGAGAACCATTGTCAGAAATAACTGTAGACGACCATGAACTGAGAAATGTCGTTTCATCTTAGTAATAACAGCACTGGAAGTTATGTTAGGCAGCAAATCGATCTCAAACCAGTTCAAATAAGAGTCTACCAACAATAAGTAATGATGACTGTTCCACTCAAATATGTCAGTTGCTACTGTTGACCAAGGTAGTTCAAGAATTTGGGTTAGCTGAAGTGGGTCTTTTCACAAATGTGGCTTAGTATTGTTGAACACTAAACAAGAAGAAAGCACTGTATCAATGTCTTTCGCTAGAGAAGGCCAAAATACTAGTCCTCTCACCCTTCTTTTGATAGAATCATAACCTGGGTGGCCACAATGTAAAATCTGAATGTATTCATGTTGTAAGAAAGTAGGAACAACAACTTTTGAACCTTTGAAAATGATACCATATTCCATCAGCATCTTATCTCTGTATGGAAAGTAAAGTTGTACTTCTGGTAGTACACACGATTGCTTTGACAGCCATCCTACATTGATTAAGTGGTTGAGCTTTTGCAAAATTGGATGAGTCTTTGTATGATCTCTTAGCTCATCAAGTCTTGTGGTAGAAAGATTACGCACTTCCATGACATCAAAGTCAAAGTTCTGTGCATCAAGCTGCTCTGTGGTATTTCTGGGTGATCTGGATAAGGTTTCAGCCAGATAAAGAAGTTTACCCTTTGTATAGACCATTTTGAAATTGTACTTTTGCAATCTGAGCATCACTCTTTGTATATGAACCTATAAGAAATCCCAGTCCCTCAAAGCCACACGCTCCAGGGATCTAAATCTTGTCATCACAATAAACAAAACATGCTGGAGGGATAGGTTCCTGACACAGAGACTCCCTAGACTCTGGAATAGACTGCCCATACATGTCAAGCAGAGTGCCTCTTTGGCCTCTTCAAAAGGAACCTTGATGATTGAATGGGTGAAAGGAAATTCACCCCAGGGATCACGTCAGTCGCCCTGCTAGACAGGGGTCCAGGAAAGTAAATAGTGTGGGAAGAAATAGCCAGGGAATTGTTATGGCTAGGCTTGTATAGGCCCTAGGGCTGATAGCCTAGTACCAACCTATGAACCTACCAACCTATGAACCTATGTAGTCTTGCTGGAGCAGAATGCATAGGCTTATTTAACATAGTGACTAGAGGTTGATGGTCAGTTTCTATCTGGATTGTTCGGCCATAAATATCTATCTGGATTGCTTGGCCATAAATACAGTCATGGTACTTTGAACATGCAAACACAATTTCCAAAAGTTCCCTCTCAATTTGAGCATATTGCATCTCAGTTTGGGTAAGAGTTCTAAATGGGTAAGAGTTCTAGATGCAGTATATAGTTTATATTTGGATATTAGAAGCTTATGTTTTTGTTTTTGCTTGCTCCCAATTTCAGTAAACCTGATTCAGAGTTCCTCTAAATGATAGTTTAGACTACTTTATTATGTCACAGTACTACTAGCTTAAAAGTGATTCCAATAGCTTCTTTCAAAAATAAGGGCATGAATATAAGCTACTTTATTGTGTCTTCATGTAAAGCTTTTTTGTTTGTTTAATTGTCATAACTACCTGCTATGTGCAAACTCTTTTTTCTTTCTTCCACATTTGTCTTTCTTTCTCACTAAAGTACCCTGCTCCCCATTGTGCTGTTCCCGATATATTTATTTTATTTATTTTTATTTTATATTTGTTGACCAGGATAGTCCAACTGGATGCATGTCTATTTTCAGCGGAGGCCCGGGGAGAAAAGCTCCAAGGGTAAGCAGATATAGCATTACATAATACCAGCATTACATATTACAAACAGACTATTTACAGAGATTACATAAGTAAGCAAGTTAAACAAGTTCCACAGGTTACAGTTAATCCTGAGCACAAGTTAGGATTAAATTAAATTACACAGTAAACTGGTTAACAGATGTTTACACATTCTAGAGAGAGTTAGCCAGGCTTGATACATTGACGTAGCCAGTTAAGTGACAAATGTTGTTTGAGTCTAGTTTTAAATTGACCTAAGGTGGAAATTAAGGTAAGGTATAGTCTCTAAGAACCTACCTACCTGGTGACAAAGGACCCTATCGAAATGCCTGCGGTCTCATCTAACAGCCTTATTTTCCCTGCACCCCCTCTCAAGAAGCAAGAAAGTATGTGGTTGTCTACGTCCTGCTTGTAAAGCTGACTACCATCTACTATTGCTTCAGAGGTTCTAAAGTACGCTACGAGCCTGAACAGCCAGCAGCCTTTACCCCCCCGTCCTATCTACCCTGTATCCAACAAACCTCTTCTACTTTATAATAACCCCCTTAACTAGCTATCACTCCTTCCCTAGTTCTAAACCAGCTAGCTCCCTTACATACTTACATGCAATACTTATCCTATCCTTTATCTCCTGCTTATACCTCTGTATTTCTTCTGTAATTACACAACATCTCTTAAGTCCTAGACTTGCTCTTATTTTCTCACTTACCCTTTACTTCAACTGTCTACACCCACCTGTTTTTTTTATCATAGACTTCTGTTTTATCTCTGATCTTTCCCACTCCTGACTTGCCTAATTTTCCTACAGTTACTAGCATTGTTGATAGTTTCTTCTCTAGCTTCTACTTCACTTGTCTCTACCCACTCCGTTTGCCCTGCGGGCTCACTCTGCTCCCCTGCCCTACCCCCAAATCCCACCCAACCCAGGGGTCCTACTCTTATACCATCTAACCACACCCCTTCCCTCTTCCACCAATCACAAACCCTTCACCATTGGCCACTTAACTCCAATTCCCTCTTTTTCACTTACCACTCCCTATTTCTCCCACCATACCCTCCACCTATTCCTCTCCACATCTAGTATACCTCCAAGCCTATAACAGCAACCTAACAACTTACCCTTCCAGATGTATAAGCTACCCACCCCAGCCCTCTTACAGAGGTTACTCGTACTTATACTTCTACCACCTCTAACTTTAGCTTACATTCTAACTTCCTATGAACACTCATTATATCCACACCTTCTCTACCTAAATAAGCTATCTACCTCTCCTTCTCTACCTATTTTCACTAACCATGTTAACATAACATCTACACCCAGCTATCTACTAGCAAAATACCATAGGATAGCCCACATTAGATATGACTCTCCCAATCCCAGAAAATCTCTACATCTATATAGTAAATTCCCAAATCCTAGACTTCAACTACTCTTCTCTTTAAAAGATGGAGACATTCACCCAAACCCAGGCCCAACAACTGCTACTACCACTCAACTCCTCAGCTCCAACCCCTCTACTATCCATTCCTTTATCAAACTACCTAACTCACTCTTATTAGCCCACATCAACATATGTAGCATTAATAACAAAGTTGCACAACTCCATGCTCTCTTGGAAGTCTACTCCTTTGACATTCTTTGTTTAACAGAAACTTGGTTAAAACCTGTAACTAAAGACAGTGAAGTCATCCCACCCAGTTATAATATTGTGCGACTTGACTGTGCAACCAAAAAGGGTGGTGGTCTATCCTATTTAAATCTGGGTTACAGATTACTACCTATGACTATAAACCACCTCAAGACTCCAACACTGAAATTCTTATTACCAAGCTTCAACTTAACACATTCAAATCCCTCTATATTATCTGTATCTATCTTCCTCCTGGTAATAACATTGTCACCATAGAAAATATCCTTTGTTGGTTATCCCAAAATTTACCCGAAGAAACCATAATCCTAGGTGATTTTAACATTGATTGGAAGTGTTGTAGCAGTAGCCACCCTAGCAGCCATATTAACCTTTTTGTTTTTTTCTCAAACCATTACCTCCCCTACCAGGATAAACAAGCCTAATAAGAAAGAAAGTACCTTAGATTGGATTCTCATAAATAATCATCCCCAGACATACGAAGCTGGAACCCTCCCTGATGATGTAAGTGACCACTCACTAACCTACATCATCAGGCTTAAATCCAATCTACCGAATCCAACTGTATCTAGGACAATTAGAACCAAGAAAAACTTCAACCCCAATCTCTTCCAGAGAGAAATAAGAGCATGTAACTGGTCTCCCTTAAAATACCTCACACTGGAGGAAGCTGTTAATTACTTTAATTCTAACTTCCTAGCCATACTAAACCACCATGCACCAACCTGCTCTATTAGAATGAGAACTAAATCTGCCCCATGGCTTTCAAAAGAAACCAGGCAAAAAATCCATCTCAGAAATAAATACTGAAATAAATCTCGTTTAACTAAAAACCCAATAGACCAACAAAACTTCAGACAGCTGAGAAATGAAACTAAAAAAGCTATACTGTCTGACAAAAGAAACTACTACCTACAATTCCAGCAGACTCACCATAATAAACTACAAAAGTTCTGGGCGAGTATTAATCAATTATTACACCCAGGTCAATCCATCACACCAAACCTACAAGGCACAGACCAGGAGAATCCCAAGCAGACTGTTAATGCCTTTAATACCTTTTTCACTGAGGCCATTCAAACTCTTGCCAGTCAGTTATCTACTCAGAACTTAACTATATCCAACTCTAACTCTAACCCATCCCCTCCATTTCTCTTCCAACCAGTCTCAGCATCCAGATCCAACTACCAAACTACTAGGTATCACCATGGATAACAACCTTAACTTCGACACCCATATTAACAATACTCTAAAACCTGTTAATAGAAAACTAGGCTCTCTCTACAGGATCAAACCCTTTCTCTCTCCTGCAGCTAGAATAACTATTGCTCACACCCAACTATTTTCTACTCTCCTCTATGCCTCGCTCATATATACTAATATCTCTAAAAACAACCTTAATAAAATGGAAAACTCCTACAATAACGTAGCCAGATTTGCTACAGGTATCCCTTTCAGAACCCACCACTGTTTTAATCTAAAGCAGCTAGGATGGCTTGAATTATAAAATCAGCTTAAATTCCACCAACTGACCATTGCCCATAAAACCCTTTACCAACCTACCAATATCCCTATAGTATCTACCCTCATTACCCCCTACAACAATCTAAAGACCTTACAATCATCACATAAACTTCTTGTAAATATTTGTAAATCAAACAACAGGGCTGGGGACTCTCTTTTCTCTAATACTGTTGGAAAATCCTGGAACCTTCTTCCTAACAAACTTTCATCTCTTCCCTCTATATCACTCTTTAAAACCAAATTGAAAATTTTCCTCAGAACACACTGGTTGTGTCCCTGTACTAAACCTGACTGATCAACTAACTCTTCTTACTTGGTTCAACCTACTCTCCTCTTCTCATTAATCAAGTTCCTTTTCTTAATAACAACTTACCTTGTCCTTCTATACTATTACTTACATCTTCAGAATCTCATTAAGTAGACTACTTTTACTAATATATTAATTTCAGCTCCTACTTTTTCTTTATGACTACTTGTATACTAATATATTGTATAATTCAGCTGCCATATTTTTCTTTATGATGTATTACAACTACATTTTGTATTGTACTAATTGTATCTGTATATTTTGCACTATGTTATGAATGAATGACCTCTTTGATTATTCCTCTGTACTGCACTTGCAATGTTCATTGTATACATTAATTTTTGTATATGTGATTTTGTTTGTTTCCTCGGAGCTTATCTCCCCGGGCCTCTACTGAAAATGGACGTATATCCAGTTAGACTAGCCAGGGCAACAAATGTAAAATAAAAATATAATAATAAATAAATAAATAAATGCATAGGCAACAGGTTAGCCCTCTTGAATAATAACTGCAACAAGACCAAACTTTGAAGCATCACAGGAAAGAACTACTGGTTTCTGGACATCATAGTATCTTAATGTAGGTGGGTTAGCAATTTGCTGTTTGAGGTTATCAAATGCTCTGTGGTGGTGTTCTAACTATGACCATGCAACAGTTTTGCATGTTAGCTCTCTTAAAGTTGCTGACAACTCACTAAAGTCAGGGATAAATTTGCCCAAATAGTTAACCATACCAAGGAAACGGTGTAGGGCTTGGACATTGTCTGGAGCTGGCATCTCAAGAATGGTTGCTTACTTAGAAGCATCTGGTCATATGTCTGTACTGGTAAATAAATGACCTATACAAGTAACTTCTGGTAATCTGGATTTGCACTTCAGAGGACTGAACTTTAAATTCACTTCATGCTCTGTGTCCAGAACTTTCCTGAGGTTTCTGTCATGCTCTGCTTCACCATTTCCTCCAACTAGTAAATCATCAACTATTATTGCACACGGGAAGCCTGAAAACATTTGCTCCATTGCACACTGAAAGACTTCACTGGCAGAATTTATTCCAAAAGGCAGCCTGAGAAATCTGTATCTACCAAATAGGGTACTGAATGTAGTCAGTAGTGAAGATTTGTGATCAAGCATTAATTGCCAAAATGAACTCTTTGCATCTAAGACAGAAAAAACAGTGGCATTTGACATGAGAGTTGCAATCTCCTCGACTGTATGCATAGAATGATGAGCTCTTTTTAATGCCTTGTTCAAGTCTTTTGGGTCAATGCATATTCTGATTTCATCTGATTTTTTCTTATGAGCAGCTACCATAGAAAACATCCACTCGGTCTTCTGTGACTGGACAAATCACACCTTGCTGCACCATTTTGTCTAAATGGACCTTGACTTTGTCCTGCATAGCTATTGGAAGTCTTCTTGCTGGTCTGACCACTGGACTGACTTCTGGATCTAATTTCATGGAGCACACAACTGGAAGTTTGCCTAGCTTGTCGTCGAACACATCAGCATACTCTGAGAAAATAGCACCAGTAAAGCTGGAACTGGGACATGTGCTTACACGATGGACTTCTTTGGTAAAGGAAAGCAGTTTCATTCTTAAACTGTCTCTGCAACCTAATAATGACTGCATGGGTCTTCTGACTACATAAAATTGCAAGCTGTAACTGTTCCCAGTTGAATAGCATGAAAGCATTACTGAACCTTTGGTTTGTATCTCTTCACCTCCATAAGCAACAAGCTTCACACAATTGGCCAAATTAAGTTACTCACCAGCTCTGACTTTAGCAAATGTTTCTGCTGACATTACATTACACTTTGAACCAGTGTCTACTTTGAGCTCTGTGGGTTTACCATTGATCAGAACAGTACAAAATATTTCATTCTTTGCCAACAAATCTACTGCATTAACCTTTTTACCAACCACTGATACACCATCTACATAGAAGGTAGGGTGGCAACTTTCTATATGATCAACTTGCTTTTTCGAGTCACCTTTCTTAATAACTGAATGAGGTTTACTTGATTTTCAAAACTTTTGAAAATTATTCCATTTTTTATACTTGTGGCATTGCTGACCAAATGCTAAGCACTCTTTTAGACTCATGACTGGTTCCACGATTAGAACAGTTAACAATAAGACTTGACTTGGGTTTT
Source organism: Protopterus annectens (assembly GCF_019279795.1). Lineage (NCBI taxonomy): Eukaryota > Metazoa > Chordata > Ceratodontiformes > Protopteridae > Protopterus > Protopterus annectens. Next base: position 1,068,776,938 of record NC_056729.1, on the reverse strand, counting down.
ATTGACTCACTCTTTTACTGTACTGAGCATGCTCTTTTTACTGAACTAATCTTGGAACTTGTGAGAAAGCTCTGGGTTCTCCTTGCCACACCTACAGGGGTTGCTTCTACCATGTGCTTAGGCCTGTTTCTGCTTGCCATTTGTTGCATGGTGTCTACGTTTGCTCTAGAGGCTGCTGAAACCATGCTCTTATCACTTGTAAGCATACTTGTGAGCCTTTCTGAGAGCTCATGGATTTGACAAATCTCTATGGCTTTGCTTAACATTAAATTACTGTCACAAAGCAATATCTTTCTCACTGCAGCACTATTAACACTTCACACAAGCCTGTTCTTTATTAACTCATTATTTAAGTCACCAAATCTGCATGGTTTAGCTTTATTTCTCAAGTCAGCGATATAAGCTGCAAAAAGTTTCACCTGGCTTTTGGTCTCTTGTATAAAATAATTGCCTTTCTAATGTAACATTCATCTGAGGGTTGGACATTTCTCTAAATTTACATTTTAAGCACTCAGGGTCTTCCCTTGATTCAGCCAGTATCACAGTATGAAGGTTTGCCCCCTCTCCCACATATACTTTTGGTGCATACACAAATGAACGCTCTCTTTCAATAGTTTCTGACCCAGCTAAGTTAAGCAAAATGACTGCCCTTGTACATGTATCTTTGTCAGAAAAATCTGCTTGTATGAAAATATCATGTTCCTGTCTGAATACTCTCCAGTTCTCTGCGATATTATGATCAAACACAAGTGGGTTTGGTCTGTGAAATGCCTCTGCCATATTAACACACAGTAGTGAAGGTGCTTGAAATTATGTACGAACATACACATATAAATATATATGCCAGAACTTTATGCAAGTACTTGTACTTATGCCCAATAGCACAATAAACTCTTTAAAATAACTACACTTTGTCAAAGAAGTCTCCATAGCACAAGAACACTCTGAAATCACTGTACTTTACTTTGAAATCACCATACTTTATGAAACACTCATCAGTGTAAGAAATAGTTTGAAATGACTGTACTTTGTGAATAAACTGTACACAGCAGAAGAAGCTCAGAGTAAGAAACACTTAGAAATGATTCTGCAAATAAACTGTACATAGCACAAGAACCTTTCAAAATGGCTGTACTTTGAGAATTAACTCTGTACATTGTAAGAAACACTCTGAAATGGCGGCTTTGCAGTATAACTTTACTTTGCATACAGCAAACTCTTTGAAATAATTGCACCATAATAAAGGACACACACTGCAAACACTTTGCACACTCTGAGATACTTTGAACAGCTGTAGTTATGCTTTGAATGGCTTTGGTCAATGCAAAATAGAAGTATGTGCCCAAACACGGTCCTTTACTGAAAAACATGCAGTCACCTTGCTCTTTAAGCTTAATTTGCCCTTTTTATTCTACTCATTATGCCCTTTTAATCTCTTATCATGCTCAATATTCTTTTCTTGAGCCAGTTTTACTTTAAACATGCTCGTTATGCAAACCAAAGGTAATTCGGAGCCCCTAGTTTTGTCAAATATCATGGTTTTGAACATTTCATTTAATTAGTAATGCAGCTTGTGCTTTTTGTTTGCTTAATAATACATTTTGTACTACTCACTTGAATAATAATAATGCATTTTGTGCCTTATAAATGTGCCATTTCATTTTATTTGCCAAATAAATCATTTGTGCAGTTTTCTTTACCTTTAGCTTGGTCCTGGCCCTTTTTCACTTGTCTGTGCTCAGTTTCACTCAACCTGCTAAGCCTGCCTTCACCTTCAAGTCTGCACATCATGGCTCATAGAAGTATCTCTTTTACTCCTGGTTCTGACACCATGCTGTTTGTCTGGTCAGGATGAAACAGACAAACATTCATGGGTTCTGTTCAAGCAGCTTTATTACACACAAACACATCAGAAATGAGGCTTTGTAACTTAAATAAGATTATAAACAGACTGACTACCACACTCATGCATGTTAACACTCTGACTGTTTTCTCAAAATGGCGCTGCCGCCTGCACAAGCTACATCTGGAAATGCTTCTTAAAGGTACATACACATGCTCTGATCTACAGATACCCACTGTTTTGCCACATCATGAGCTGGACAGGTTCTCCACAATCCCCATCCCAGCCCCTCTCACATAAATTTTGAAGCTAGCTTAGAACTTTGTGCATTCTCTTCAAAGCATGCAGCCTGCTCATGAACATCATTTCATGGCCAGGGTCCTGTCTTAAAAAAAAAGGAAAAAGGAGCCATCCCAGCAAAGGAATTTGACTTCTGTAATTCTGAGCTGGATGAACTGGTATGCATTCAACCGATTTTCCCTCTTTCAGTTATAAAACTGGACACCAAAGACACTATCATAATGTAAACCAAAATAAATCATAAAAGAAGTGTGTAGCCACATCTACATTTGAAATGTGGAGGGAGCTTCAAAGAAGCATTAAATAGATTGGAGTGCAGAATGATTTTGAAATTCAGGACACTTTTCCCTAGAGGTATAAATATTAACAGCAACATAATACTATAGTGTAAAATATAAGGAAGTGATGTCTTTAAGAGGTTAAATAAGGAATGACCTGAACTTTTAATTGTATTAATTGGATAATTGTGTATTTGTTGGCATATATATATATATATATATATATATATATATATATATATATATATATATATATATATATATATATATATATATATATATATATATATATATATATGTATATATATATATATGTATATATATATATATATATATATATATGTGTGTATATATATATATATATATTGGGTGAAATGTTATGCTAAATTATTCAGTAGAAGATGAAAGGCCAAGGTACCAGAATAAACCTCATATGGAATTTACGCCCGTGGTCATGTGGATGTGTTGCAGTTCAGCAATTCATGTTTATTTTCTTTTATGATTTACTCTGGTTTACATTATAGCGTAGGTGCTGGATGCTGCTACTAATTCCACATTGAACCATACCCCAGGTGATGTTGCTAAGGGTAGGATCAGATTTGCTGACATTTTACATGACAGAGAGGTAGAATTTTCTTCTGGAGACCCGTGGCTTCTGAGTGGAGAGAATGGCCTCGAGGAGAAGTTTATCAGCTTGGGGCAGCTGCTTATGAAGGAAGCATCTGTTTTTTATGATACTAAACTCCTGGAGAAATATATTTCTTTAAACATCACTCCAAGAGGCTTACAGATAGATTGACTGCCTGCTGGTGAGTTTACTGATGAAGAAACTGATTTGCTACAAGAATGGAAGGCTTTTCTTTAAATTGGACTTTGGCTTTGCTGAGAATTCTTATCAAGTGCAACCAAAGAGTGCTTGACAGGGTGCATTCAAAGATAACTGTAATACAAAGATGATATAATTTGGGAAACCTCAGAGATTAATTTTCAGCAAACAATGTCCAAAATAAGAGTTAAATTACAACAGACTGAAGCCAATATTTTGGCACACAAAAAGAAAAATCTTAACTGGGACATTGGTGATTTCAACGGAACGTGGTTTATTCCATGTCACGTAGGGAACACCCTGGAAGAGCACAAACCAGAACCAGTCCAGCAGGCATACTGGAGTCTTCCTTCTCATCGGTGGAAACTAGTGCTAGCACAAGTAGTAAAAAAAGGGCGTCATTTGATGATGTTTCTGCAGGAGACATTAGTGATAAAACTCAAAAAAACTCTGCCACAGTTACACAATCCCCAGTACAAGGGAAAACACAAAGTTATTACAGGAAGGGTCGGAACAATCACAACTGAAAGTAAGGACTGGTTTTGTATTGAACTCTGAATCTTCATTGACTGATAATAATCTTAGTAGTTCAGTGTAATTTTCAGTGCGCTGATGTCACCGCTTCTGTTTGTAATGCAGTTTGTATGGTTTATGAACAGGTTGAAACTCTTAGAATTGTTAATTTATTTGATCTTGTGTTTACACAAAACATGGTGAATGTTCTGTTGAATGGTCCTAGGTTTGTACAAACTAGACTACCATGTTTGGCTGATTTCATTCTGGACATCAAACATTTCTATCAAAAATTACATTTAAAAGTCTATTTTTCCAGTTGTAATAAAAATGACATTACTGTTTTGAATGTTGAGAGTGAAGATGAAATTAAATCAATGTTAGATTTGAGTGTACATCATACTGATTTCTTTTTTGAATATATTCAAAATGACATTAATGACATGGATTTGTGTTTAGAACAAGATAATCCCATACAAAATAGAGAGCAATTTTGTACTGGTTATGGTAGACTTAATGTACCCACATTTTCAAGAAAAAGTGATTTTATGCTGCCCACATCATCTTTGGCCATTAAGTCTTTTGGAAATGTAATGTTCGGGAAGATTGAGAAAGAGTTTGGTAATTTTCTTAATAGTAACAAGAGCTTTAATTTAAGCAGTGAAGAAAGGTTGGAGTTACAAAATGTAAGATCCCATTTGGATGAATATGTTTTTAAAGAGGCAGACAAAGGGGACAACTGGGTAATTATGAGAAAAACAGGATACCATGAGATATTTATGCAATTAATTTGTGGTAACAGAGACTATGAACAGCTTGCTATGAAACTGGTACAGAATTTCAATATGTAACTATCTGATTTATTGTACAGAGGGGAAAGGTTAGGTTTTCTAAAAAGTAAATATGTGAAAAGGTTGTTAGTAAAGGAATCCAAGGATCCAAAATTTCATGCCATTCTGAAAATTCATAAAGCTATGAAGAAACCTCCACGGAGACTTACTGTGTCCAGAATTTACTCATATTTGAAGTATATGGGTTTATTTTTGGACCACCAGTTTAAGAAATACTTGGTTAAAGTACCTTCCCATAGAAGAAATACTGGTGAGTTATGTGATGGACTCAAGGGGATTAAATGGCAGGATGGATATTTTTGGGCAACAACTGGTGTTTGTTCATTGTATACCAACATAGATAAAATATGGGGTTTGGAAGCGATGCTCAAGATCATGGATGAGGGACCCAAAACCTTCTTTTTGTTATTAATGTTAGAGTTTTGCCTCAGTCATAATTATTTCAGGTGAGATAATAATTTTTTTCTGCAGAAGAGGGGTACAGCAGTGGGGGTGGCCTTTGCCTCAACCTATGCTGTGATATACATGGGTGATTTTGAAAATCAATTCATGTACCCCATAGAATATTTTTCAAAAAACGTGCTCTGTTATAAAAGATACATTGATGATTTAATTTTTAGTTGTAAGGGTGGGTAGACAACAATAATTTTTGAAGTTTGTGGACTGTTTAAATAACACTTCTCATGGTTTAAAATTTGCATGTCAGATGAATTCTAATATTACGAGTTTTTTGGATGTTGAATTATATGTAGATCAGAGCTCTGAAATCCAATACAAACCCTACAGGAAACCCACAACTATGAATAATTTTTTACATTCTGAGAGCATGCAAGCCCCACATTTAATTAAGTCCTTGCCTTTTGAGGAATTTAAAAGAATTTTCCAAAATACATCTCAGGAAGATTTAAAGAAATATTTTTTGGATGAGGTGAGTGACAGATTAAGTAGACAAGGGTATTCCAATGAATTGTTAAGGGTGGCTCAAGAGAATGTAGAAAATAAAGATAATACTTTTAAAAGGGGTGGCCAATGCAATTACACCTCTCACAAAAGAGAAGGTAATGAACAAGTGTGGTTGTTTTTTGTGACAAAATACTCACTTTTTTCCAGTACGGTGGAGAAAATTTTGAGAGAACATTGGGATATGGTTTTACAGGATGGTAGTGCAGAACATCTTTTACCAAGACGTATCACCTTTTCTTATAGCAGGTACAATAACCTGAAGAAAATATTGGGGGTGACTTTTGGTAGTAATAACAGAGTGGGCACACGAGCTTGTGGTCATTGTTCGGTGTGTAATAGGGTTAAGTACTTGAATGGGTGGAAGATTAATGGTAGGTTATATAGGGCCATAGAATGTTTTAACTGTAATTCACAAGGGGTAGTATATATTATTGAATGTGATTGCCAACAAATCAGATGGTATGATGGGCAGACCAAAAAAAAGTAAAGATGAGAATTATGGAACATCTCGCGGATATTAGAAATTGCAAGATGGAGAGCCCAGTAGCTTGCCATTTCACTTCAGTACATGGGGGTTCTACTAATGGTTTGTTTTTTAGTGTGTTGGCATGTCCACGTTTGAAATTTGGAGGGAGCTTCAAAGTAGCATTAAATAGGGTGGAGTGCAGAATGATTTTGAATTTCAGGACACTTTTCCCTAGAGGCATAAATATTGACAGCGACATAACACTATAGTGTAAAAATATCTTTGTTTGATATATTCACAAGGATGACAAGTGTGTATATATATTATTTGTGCATATATACACATATATGTATAATATGATAATGTTCATTTCATGACTCTTTAATAATTTTTGAAATGGTCATTGATATGTTTTATGAAATGGCTGTTATGTATTTTTTGCTCCTATAAGGAAGTGATGCCTTTAAGAGGTTAAATTGGAAATGACCTGAACTCTTAAACTCTTAATTGTATTAATTGGATAATAACTGTGTATTTGTTGGCACACATATATATCTTGGGTGAAAATATATGCTAAATTATTCCTTAGAAGGCGAAAGGCCAAGGTACCAGAATAAACTTCATTTGGAATTTACACCAATGGTCCTGTGTTTGTGCTGCAGTTCAGCAATTCATGTTTTTTTTTTTTCCTACCAAAGACACTATCCTCTGATCTTCCACAACAGGATGTCTCATTGAAAGATACCCTCAATAAGATGAAGGATAACTGACTACTCACTGCTTTACCCATGAAAGATGTGGCATGTTATGGGAAGTTTTTGTTATAAATGTATAATTTCCAAGGTACAACATTAAACCTTGTAGAGTTACATGAGCTGCACCAAGTAGAAGAATTTCCTAACCACTGTTGCAATACGGTTGTCAAAACAGAGTAAATTATCTACCCACATTTCAAGGTATCTCACAATACTTTAATTCTGAAGTAGGATGTTGTTTATACTATAATGTGGGCGTAGTGAATCTTTACTGATTGCAGCAATTCTGCACTTTTTAGTATTTAGGTTCAGCCCATTTACAATCATTTGCAAATTTTGTTAGCCAGAGATTCCTGTTTGTAATTTGAATATCTTCCAAGTAGATTCTGAATAGTAAAGGTCTCAGCACTGATCCCTGAGGTACTCCACTGGTCACCCTGATGCTTTCTAAGGAAGTACATGCTACCTACACTGTGAGTTCTGTCCCTCATCCAGTTTGCTATCTCTATCTACCTAACTACACAGGGATCAGTTTGGAGCTCATTTATCTTGCTAATTATGTCATCATGTAGTACTGTATCAAAATGCTTTATTGACGTCATCCACCACTTGTCTTGCCCTCTTAAAAAAGTTTACCAGTCATTAAACATGATCTATCTTTAATAACTTCAGACAGCTATGGGTCAAATCTTATAAGATTTCTGATACTGTGGTTAATTAGGTCAGTTATGACATGTTCCATGGTCATGCAGATGTGACTCCTAAGGCAAATGCGTCTGTAATTTTGGGGCTCTGTTGTAGCCCCCCGTTTGTAAAGTGGTATCAAAACAGCTATGCACCATATCTTAGGGACAAAGCTGGTATGTATTTTTGTCTTTTATTGTATTTTTTGTATTTATGAATGTGGACCAACAGGCTGGTTTACTCTTGAATGCTCCATTTTGTTTGGTAGGGATTGCTTGGTTAATTCATTTTTCCAGGTAGGTATATAATATGTTTGCATTTCTGCTTTCTGGGAACTATAGATGTTCAAACACAGATCACTGTTGCAATAGCCTAAGCCATATGGGTCCCATCAACACTGCAGAAGGCCAACTCCACAAAGCTAAGGACACATTCCACATGCTCTGACTGTCAGAAGCTCAAGAAGAGCTTCATAAAAGGGCATTTGGAGTGTAAAAAGCTTCAGAGCTTTTTTGCCCCTGAAGAGAGTGTGCCTTCTCCGGCCCTTGTCAAACTCTAGGGTTGGCTAGTGACCTTCAAAAGGTGGGCAGGTAAGTCTTCTTTTGTGGAAAGGCTTCCACAGACTTTTATTTTATGAAGAAAACATCTAGTTTTCTTTTTTTTTTTAATTATTGTGCTTAGCTAAGAAATGGAATGTATTCAGACTGACATTGCACTTCTAAGAGGGTTACATGCTGTGAAATTTCTGAGAGGAAAACTTACATGTGGCTAAAATTTTACTTAGTAAAACTTTATTTGGGGCAGGAAACTGTGCTTGTGTGGGGTATTGTTTGTGGTTTACTTACCTCAGAATCATTTGTTCTCTACATCATACTTTACTAACTCATCCAGGCTCCTTTCTCCGCATCTCTTCCTCAGCTTACCCATAGAGCATCTTTCATGGTAGTACCTTCCCATGCATGCAGAAAAAAGAAACTTATAAAGGAGTCTTTGGATGTCAGGCCAGCTCCTACTCTGCCTCAGCTGCTGCTGGGAGACTATGCTGTGGCCAGTTGTTGTTCCTCAGAGCACCCATCTTTTTCACCCATTTATCTTGGTGTAGCTTTTTTTGGGACATCAAAGACTGGAGAACAGCTACAGCCTCTCTGGCTGTATGGATGCCCTTGGTGGACAAGGGAGAGCCAGTTTTGTTGGTGTCAGGGGAAAGGGGCAAGTGAAGAGTCTTCACTTGGCTGGGAAGGGAAGATGGAAGCTGGAATCAGCAATGCAGACTTTGCAGTCTGTCCTCACAGCAGTTTTAGTGTGAAAAACTGTCAAGTTCCTGTTTTTATTTTTATGGACAGGACAGACTGGGATTTGCCAGGGAATATTTTACTGATTTCTCTTTGCCTTCTGTTTCTGCATCCAAGAAAAGAGTTCCTTCTACTTTTGCCAGGAATTTTCAGTCTGAACAGTCATTGGAGGGAGATGGGTGAACTTTAGGAATTTCTTCTCAGTTTGTGAAATCTGATTCTGAAGGACGTATATATTCAGGTTTCCTTTCTGAGGTTATTTCTTTTAGTAATGCTATATAAGATAAAATGTTTTTTTTTTTCCAGTAGGACCAGAATAAGGTTCCTGTGGCAGACAAATATATTATGATTTGTTACAATTAGCGATGCCTTACACTGCACAATCACTGAATGCTTCAGAGAATGTTTTTCTCACTGCTTCTAGCTTACCTGGTGGCCAGCCCCCTGCTCCCAAGAAATCTGACATTATACTAGGTAGCCCAGACATACAAGTACCTGTTTTCTAATCTTAAATCAGACCCAACAGTTATTTCTCTGTCCAAATCTGCTTCTGCTAAATAGGCTACAGCTGCTAATCTCATTCCCCTTAACAAGGATGGGGATTGGGAAAGTAATGGATAAGCTGGAGTAAGAAATGTACTCTTCTAGTACTTCAATTTTCTGAATTTTAAATTGTCAAATTCATTTATTAAAGTTTTGTTGCTATCTTTTGAGAACATGTAGAAGTTAATGGTAACCCTTCCTTCTTCTCAGGTAAAAAAATAACTAAATGCTGCTGTGACAGACATTTTCTCATGTCAGTAAGCAGTGCGCTTATGTTACTCCTTCGCCACATCTGCAGCTTCTAGTTCAGTTTTGTGAAGATTTGCTTGACTTTGCTCTCAAAATCTTCCTGATGATGTTAAATTTGAGATTTTATTATCTCCCTTAGATAAAGAGACTTTGACTCTTCTTCAGCTGAGGTGCTTAAGAAATGTGATGAAAGGAGAAAACTGATTCATAGAGTGACTCAGATTTTTCAACACTCCATTTTCAGACAAATGAGCAATCTTCCCACTTTAAGCAGTAAGGAGCTGGCAAGCAGGATTTTAAAAAGTAATGTAAAAGAAGGCTCTAAAATAGAAAGGAAAAGCAACTCAAAGTCAAGAATAGTTCTCCATGTCATGACTTATTCTTGATGTTATTCGTGTTTCAATGTTGCAGTCATTACATTTGGGTAATCTGCTGGCAGGTTGCCCTCAGTTGGCCTGAATAACAAAGTTTTGGGTCCTGCATCAGATGCTGTCTCCTCTTCCATGATGTCAGGTCGTCAGGGTTATAAAACATGCAGCCAACGCCATTTTAATCAGTCTTTCTTGCCACGCGGTGCCCGAAGCAGAAGCAGTTCACAAGTGCTGGTCGGCCGACTCCTGAAATTTTCATTTTCGAGTTTCAGAACCGAAGTCTTCAAACTAAAGCTAAGTACCCCATTGGGGAAACTTTTTCTTGGTCCTTACCGATGTCAGTAAAAGTTAATAATTGCATTACTTGTGGGAAGCAAATACCTCAACATTTTTATATTAAACTGGCGCCATCAACAAAAACAAGGTCAAAACCGACATCTATGTCTAAAAAAACGATGCATGAGCCATGTGCTCAGGCCCCTATGCCTAAAAAACAAATGATCAAAATGGCTGAGGATTTAATTACCTTGATCAGGGGTTCCCAACCCCCCCCCCCCCTGCTAAGAGGCCTAGGCAAGGCACTGATTATGAATCTTCAGATCAGGTTTCCATTTCTTCTGATTCCTCTTCTGATCAGGAATTTTCTATTCCATCTTATGAGAATTCTGATGCAGAGGAATCCATCCCATCTGCATCTCCTCCTGAGGATTACTCTTTTGGAGAGACTTTGCACACTTTAAGGGAACATTTTCACTGGGAGAGTCAGGACTTTTCTGAATCAAAAAAGAGGCTTAGGATTTTCTTCTTCTTCCTCAGCATAGGCCTTTGGCAATACCTCCTGTATTAGACATTGTTGATGATGTGTTCTCGGAATCAAGCATGGCTCCTGATTCCCTGCCTCCAGCTCCTAATAAGCCAGACAAATATTACAGGGTTCCTTGACTCCCACAAATTTCTTTTCAAAAATCCTGCTGCTGCTCCTGAGACTATTTCTCAGGGTCCCAAGGGTGTTAAGGCTTCTACAGCCAAAAATCCTACCCCTTCTGATAGAGATTCCAGGGCGTTGGGATAGATGGGGTAAGAAGGTTTATACGTCTGCAACCTTGGCAATCAGGGCTTTAAACTGCCAGTTTCATATGCTTAAATATCAACAGCATGTTATGGGCTTACTGAAACAGAAAATGATGTTGATTTCTGATTGTGTGGAAAATAAAGAGTTACAGGATTTATTGCATTCAGCAGAACAGGTTGGAAAACATACTTTGCAATGTGGTTTTGATTCCATGGAGGCCTCTTGTAGGACCGCCGTAACTGCATCTGTGATAAGAAGGCATGCCTTGCTCAAGGAGCAAAATCTGCCTGATCATGTTAAAGCTAAATTGTTGGATGCCCCTTTACAGCATGATAGTCTGTTTGGTAATAAGGCAGAAGAGGTTTTAAAGAAAATGGAAGACAAAGCTAAATCTATGCAAACTGTAAAATATTTCTTGCAAGTGCAGCCACCCAGGTTCAGTAGGCACTGGCCTACTAAGAGTTGGTCCTTTCCTGTGTCCAACAGAGCCACTCAGGGCAAATCCAGGTGCTCCAAAGGCTCCAGATATCAATCACAGGGATCTTACAGGTCAAAGCAATGGGGTGCCTCCACCTCCAAATCTGGAGGTAACAAAGCACAACCCTACAGTATGCAGTCTCATTGACTTTTCTCTACCACCTCCAAGCACTTATCTTTTGGCAGCCCCCTTGGGAGGAAAACTAGCACTTCATGCTCAAAATTGGCAGTTAATTACCCAGGACAAGTGGGTATTAAACATAGTATCCCAGATGTACAGATTTAATTTCCACACTTTGCCAATTCCAAACGGATGGCCAAATCTGCCACAAAACCAGTGGGCAGAGGCACAGAAAAACAAGTCATGTCCCTCATGGATAAGGGGGCTATTCAACCAGTACCAGAAAAGGAAAAAAGACAAGGATTTTATTCAAGACTTTTCCTGGTACCCAGAAAAGACAAATCATGGCGTCCAATACTGGACTTATCAATTCTGAACACGTTCCTGGACATTCCAAAATTCAAAATGCTGACTTTACAACAGCTACTGCCTGTGCTAGGCAAGAATGCCTGGTTGTTAACTCTAGACTTAAAAGAGGCATACCTGTATATCCCAATAAGGGAATCTTGCAGAAGATACCTCCACTTCAAAGCAGGCTTTTTGCATTACCAATTCTCTGCACTGCCCTTTGGCTTATCTATTGCACCCAGGATCTTTACAGAGTGCCTGTCACCAGTAATTGCATTCTGTAGACAAAGAAACATTCAAATTTATCCTTATCTGGACAATTGTCTCATTCAGGCAGAGGACAAGGACACTCTTCTTCAACATTTGTCATTTGTAAAAAGGCTTCTAGCATGCCTAGGGTACACCATAAATGAAAAGAAATGACAACTGGTACCCTCTCAAATAATTACATTCCTGAGTGCAAGCTTGAATACAACTGCCCAGATGGCTTACCTCATGCCAGACAAACAAATGCAATTGACAACATACTTCAAACAAATGGCAACAAAAACTCAGTTATCTGCAAGACAAATTCTGCAGGCTTTGAGGTTCATGGCATCCTGCATTCTACTAATTCCATATGCGAGACTGCATATGAGGAAACTTCAATGGTACCTAAAAAGCTTATGGAGTCAACATTGTCACAGCCTGGAAACAATGATTCCTCTCATTCCCTGCCTGCAACAGGAGTTTCTTTGGTAGGCAGAGACATGTCACCAAAACAAGGGACTGTCATTTACTCTACCCCCTGCCACCCAAACCCTAACTACAGACACATCAGACTATGCTTGGGGGGCCCACCTGGCAGGGAGATGCATTCAGGGCAAATGGAGCCCAAACCAAAGGCATCTACATATCAACCAAAAAGAAACACTAGCTGTTCAGAAAGATCTGACAGCCTTCAAGGACTTACTTCATCCAAGACAACTACTGATAAAGACAGCCAACACTACAGTTATGTGGAATATAAACAAGCAGGGGGTACCCATTCCTACCCCCTTTGCAGACTAGCCATGGCCTTGTGGAACACAGCCTTGACTTACCAACTATATGTTCAAGCTCAATTCCTGCCAGGAAAGCAACATACTCTGGCAGACGACCTAAGCAGAAATCTTATGGACCCACACAAATGGAAACTGGATCCACAAATCTTCAGCATGTTAACACAGAAATGGGGAAGCCCAGACATAGATCTATTTGCCTCTCCCCAAAACTATCAGGCTCCCCAAAACTATCAGTTGGACAAATTCTGCACAAGAACGCAACACAAAAAAGCATGGAAAGTGGATGCTCTATCCTTCAGCTGGAAAAACCTATCAGTCTATGCCTTTCCCCCTCTGCCTCTACTCTCCAAGGTCTTACTAAAAGTCAGACAGGAAAAACCAAAAATGATTCTAATTGCTCCAGACTGGCCTCGCCAACACTGGTACCTGCTTCTAAGGGATATGTCACACCTTCCTCCGTGGTACTTGCCTCAAACACCTTATTTTCACAGCAGAACTATCAAATTCTGCACACTTGGTTCCAAACTCTGAATCTTGCAGCATGGATAATCAACTAATTTTACCAACCACATCTCTCAGTAAACCTGTGATGGATGTCATTTTGGAAGCCAGAAGGCCTAGTACTAGAAAATCTTATGCTGATAAATGGAAGAGATTATGTGCTTGGAACCAAGCACAAGGAATAGACACTGCAAAGCCCAATATTCCTCAGATTTTACAATACTTAACTGAGATGCTTGACAAGGGCCTATCTTTTTCTTCAATAAAAATACATGCTTCTGCCATCTCGGCTCATTACAACACAGAGCCTCCCCTCTTTTCTCATCCCCTGCAGTACCTCAACAACAATACCTCAACAGTACCTCAGATGGGCCAAAATTTTAAGGCCTCCCAGGAGAGCACCAACTCCTGCATGGGACCTCAATTTTGTGCTGGAAAAACTCACCCTGCCTCCTTCTGAACCAGCAGCTACTGTGGATGTAAAATTTCTTTCTTGGAAGACAGCTTTTCTTTTGGCAGTCACTTCAGCTAGAAGGGTTTCAGAACTCAGGCTCTCATGGCAGTGGAGCCTTTCATTATTTTTTACCCGGACAGGGTGGCCCTCAGGACCAATCCTTCTTTTATGCCTAAGGTGGTATCCAGTGTGGCTGTTAACCAGACCATTCACCTGCCAACCTTTTTCCCAAATCCACAGAACAAGGGGGAGTGGATTCTGCATTCATTGGATGCACACAGACAACTAAGATTCTACTTAAACAGGACAAAATCTCTAAGAAAGTCTGAGCAACTACTGGTAGCATTTGCTGCAAGATCAGAGGGGAAGGCTATATCAAAGCAGACTATTTCTAAATGCATAAGCCATTGCATTCGTTTCTGCTACTTGCACCATGGTAAACCTGTGCCCAAGGAGATCAGATCCCATTCCACCAGGGCTGCCTCTACTTCAGCAGCTTTTCTCAGAGGTGTTCCTACCAGAGACATTCTAGAAGCTGCTACTTGGAGCTCAGTTCATACATTCACAAAGCATTATCATTTACCCCTCTTCTCTAAATCCAGGGCAGGCTTTGCCACTGCAGTCCTGCAGGGCCTTATAGCTGCTCCTAATGCCGTTTAGTTCTATCCACCCATCCATAGCTTTGGGATTCTACCCAAATGTAATGACTGCAACAGTGAAACATGAAGAACATATCACAGTTGTGTACACTTACCATAAATGTAGATGTTCGAGTGTATTCACTGTTGCAGTCTGGATTACCCACCTGCCAGCCCCCTTTCTATACCTTTTCTTTCCTTCACTATACTCAAAAGCCTTTGTGGTGTATTTGCTTTTAGTTGAAGGTAAATTTTATGTTTCTAAAGTGCATTTATATATTTACAGTTTATATATATATATATATATATATATATATATATATATATATATATATATTTATCTCTCCATTTGGGGGGCACCTGACATCTGGGGCAAGAAAAACTGATTAAAATGGCATTGGCTGCATGTTTTATACCCCTGACGACCTGACGTCATGGAAGAGGAGACAGCAACGGACACAGGACCCAAGATTTTGTTATTCAGGCTGACTGAGGGCAACCTGCCAGCAGATTACCCAAATGTAATGACTGCAACAGTGAATACACTTGAACATCTACATTTATGGTAAGTGTACACAACTTTACTTTCTGACTCTTCCCCCTGTCACCCATGTCTCTGAGATGTCATTATCCTAATTTATCCTTCATGGAATCAGATTGTTTCAGACAGTTGTGTTCT
This sequence comes from Protopterus annectens, assembly GCF_019279795.1. NCBI lineage: Eukaryota > Metazoa > Chordata > Ceratodontiformes > Protopteridae > Protopterus > Protopterus annectens. Next base: position 1,068,761,671 of record NC_056729.1, on the reverse strand, counting down.
GAAGGTATGGAAACTTCTGCCTCTCTGGTTGTAATGCAAGCTCGTTTTTGCACTGGCGTGCTAGGTGATAAGATTGTATATGTGTAGATGTGTGAGTGTTGTACTGGGCAAATCTGAAATGACAGAAAATTAATACCAAAAAAAAAAAGCCAACATAAAAAACATGTAAAAAAAAAACATCAACAGCCCACAGCACATGCTCTGAGAAATAACATGTGCCCTTACACCCTCCATTATTAAATATCTCATCTCCGAGATTACACAATACCAGGTGGTGGGTATATTCCCCAACCCCGGTATTACAACAGTCTTGCACAAATATTGACAGCTTATTTGTCAAACAAATTAAGTCAGCAAAACAGTTGTCAACTAACTGACATTTTGACACAATTAATCCCTCCCATATATGTGTGAGTGTGAATGTCTATGTACACAAAAGATAAAGACAGACAGAAACAGGATTCACACAGCAGCGCTACTCTAGAAGATTGCATTTATTTATTTTGGTTGTATGCAGAAATAGTTTTCTGTAGAATATAAGGACTTCTTTTTACAACTCATTATCTCAGCCCATAAAGTTGGAGATCTTACTTTATTAACAGCATCTTAATACTATCCTACCTCTATTTTTTGCATGATTTTAGTTTAATTATGTTTTTGTTGCTTGAGTTAATCCCACTAGGCCTATGGCCTATTTTTAGGGAAGTTCTAAGGTGGTATACTGAATGGGGGCTATTTAGCCACTGCAGTGTGGAAACTTTCTTTCTGTTTTCCCAGTGGGAGGAAGGATTTTGGTACTGCCCAATGAGTTAGAAAATAATTTTGAATACAGATAGAGAATGAGGTGACACAGATTGCTACAAGAACTAATGGAAGCTTAGAGGATACGATTCTGTTCAAACTGAAGGAAGAAAGTGATAATCAGGAGGGTACTATGCCTGTTAGAATGAAGTAAAGGACAAATGTTGTCCCTTGTTAGACAATTCAGAAGTAGTGATAGAGTGGATGCGACTGGGGAAGACAGCCAGCAAAGTATTACTACTAGAGTGGGTATGCAGAATTGAGAGAGATGCAGCTGTTGCTACAGCACCCCGATCCAGTGTAGAAAATGGGAAAAAAGGGGCTTGATGATGATGATGATGATGTGGATGAGCTGGAAAAATGTAGGAAATTTATCAGAAAGAAGTGATTTGGTAAAGAAATAACAGTGCTTTGTAGAATAAGAATGTTGTGGCCTTTAGCACAACAAAATAAACACTGAAAGCACATGCTGCAGTAGGGGCTGCAGCAGAAACTACAAGAAGTCAGTAGTGAGCGGATTACCTGCCAGACTGTGATAAGTTGTTTGTCCCATAAGCAAAATTAGAAAAACAGTTAACGAGTATGAAATCTGGTATAAAACAAACCTGTAGAAGTCAGTGTTCAAGAAATTTATGAGTTTTATCTTACAGTCTTTGGCCCCACTGACTCTTTATTTATTTTATTTTATTTAATTTATTTTATTTTACATTTGTTAACCGGGCTGGTCTAGCTGGATATATTTCCATTTTCAGTAGAGGCCCGGGGAGAAAAGTTCCAACAAGATAACAGAAAGAGCAAAAAAAAAAAATTAACAATTAACAATTAAAATGTAATTCTAAAAAAAAAAAAAAAAAAAAAAAAAAATTTACATGCTAAAAGTATTTACACTTAAAAAGGCATCAGTAAATAATATATATTCATAAAGAGCAGTGCAAGAAAGTAGCACAGTAAGTTAACGTAAGGAAGTTTTCACTTCTAGCACTAAAAAACTTAATGACTCCCTACTCCAATCTAAGCTGCCTTCGCTCAGCAAACAGACTCCTTGTCCAAACAACTAAATCTCTCAACCTAGGTGGTGACGCGCTATTTGCCAACACCACTGGTAAAATATGGAACTCTCTCCCAAATAACATCACGCTTGCAACTTCTCTAAGTCAATTCAAAAATAGTCTAAAACTCCACTTCAAGTCACACTGGCTATGTCCTTGCTCAAACCCAGACTAGCTCTGTGCCATTAACTAAAACATAAACAACTAGCTAAGATGATAAGTACTTTGTATACTGTGATAAAGAAATATGTATCCTGTCTAATTCTATGTCATTATACTGCCTACCGTCCTTGCTAATATGGTAATAATGTTACATTTGTAGTAATCTCAGAAATAGTAATGTACTTGTATGTAAATAGCCTATGTTTTTGTTAAGTTCTTTCAGCTCATTTACTGTACCTAATTATCAATGTAACTCTGTTGGAGCTTTTCTCCCCGGGTCTCCGCTGAAAAAGGACATGTATCCAGACGGACCATCCCGGTTAACAAATGTAAAATAAATAATAATAATAAATATTATTCAACTGTATATAGAGTAGAGTTTAAAACCGTGCAAGACTCGCTTGCAAGCTTAATAATTTAAAAGTTTTGAAGTTTGTAAGGAAATGATAAGTAAAGTACAGAGGTGGGAGAGGGTGGAGAGTGTAGTTAGTCAGGGTTGCTACAGGGGCATAACCAGTGAATTTTGAGGTGTTTTTTAAGTTTTTGTTTAAAGAGAGGCAAGGATGTTATTAGGGTTAGTTCAGTAGGTAGCTGGTTCCAGTTCTTTCCAGCTGTGTTAGTAAAAAGGGAGTCACCAGCCATGTTATTAGATTTTATTATAGTTGCGAGGAGTTTGCCAGAAGAACGTAGGGAATTCAGATTTTTATAGGGGATAAGGAGATTGGAGAGTATAGGGGTGGCTTTGGGTTGGTAAAATATTTTGTGGGCAATTGAAAGTTGGGCAATAGTGAGTTGGTTTTGGAATTCAAGCCAGTCAAGTTGCCGAAGATTCAAACAGTGGTGGGTTCTAAAGGGATTACCAGTGGCAAATCTGGCGATGTTGTTGTAGGAGGTTGTAAATTTGTTAAGATTATGTTTCTTTAGGTTGGTATTAATAGGGGATGCATACAAAAGAGTAGAGATTAGATGGGAATGAGCAATTCTGGTTCTGGCTGCTGGAGTTAGGAAAGGTTTTATTTTGTATAAGGAGACTATTTTTCTGTTTACTGTTTTAATGGTGTTATTTATATGGTGATCAAAAGTAAGGTTATTGTCTATGGTTATTCCTAGTAGTTTAGTAGTAGAGTCAGGGGATATGACAGTGCCATTATTGGAAGGAACTGAGAAGTCTATGTGGGCAGACTTGGTAGTGGGGGAAAAGAGAAGGAGTTTTGTTTTTTTTTGGCATTAAGGAGGAGGCAGCGTTTTGTAAACCATGTTTCTACAGTGTTAAAAACAGTTTGAGTTAGTGAATATAGTTCTGATAGGGAGTTTGCTGAGCATACAAGTGTTGAATCATCTGCATATTGAATGCAGGTGGCTTGAGGAATTGCTATGTGGAGGTCATTGATAAATAATGAAAAGAGTAGTGGTCCAAGAATAGATCCTTCAGGGACTCCGAGGGTGACTGGCAGAACAAGTAGTGATCCAAGAATAGATCCTTGAGGGACTCCGAGGGTGACTGGCAGAACAAGTAGTGGTCCAAGAATAGATCCTTCAGGGACTCCGAGGGTGACTGGCAGAACAAGTAGTGGTCCAAGAATAGATCCTTGAGGGACTCCGAGGGTGACTGGCAGAACAAGTAGTGGTCCAAGAATAGAGCCTTGAGGGACTCCGAGGGTGACTGGCAGAACAAGTAGTGGTCCAAGAACAGATTCTTGAGGGACTCCGAGGGTGACTGGCAGAACAAGTAGTGGTCCAAGAATAGAGCCTTGAGGGACTCCGAGGGTGACTGGCAGAACAAGTAGTGGTCCAAGAATAGATCCCTGAGGGACTCCGAGGGTGACTGGCAGAACAAGTAGTGGTCCAAGAATAGATCCTTGAGGGACTCCAAGGGTGACTGGCAGAACAGATGAAATCTGATTTTCCCAGAGAACTGCCTGTTGCCTATTACAGAGGTAGGAGCTGAACCATTTAACAGCTTGAGAGTCAAAGGAAAGGGATTGAAGAATATTGATTAAGAGGGTGTGGTTTACCATGTCAAAAGCTTTCGAAAGGTCGATAAAGAGTGCAGATGAGGGGATGATTTTATTGCGGTTTCTATTAATGGTATCTATAAAGGATAAAAGGGCAGTAGTGGTACTATGAGATGGCCTAAAGCCATGTTGGCAGTCTGCTATTATGTTATTTTGTGTCAGGTGATGTAAAAGTTGCTTGTGAATACATTTTTCCAAAACTTTTGCTAAGGGTGATAAAAGAGCTATGGGCCGGTAGTTTGAGTAGTCATTTGAATTTCTTGCTTTGTGTAGGGGTATAATATGGGAGATTTTCCACATAGTTGGAACGGTTCTCTCTGTGATTGTTCTATTTATGAGGATAGATATAGGGTAGGCGATAGCTTTGGCTGCTTTTTGGAGATATTGTGATTGTAGTTGGTCAGCAGAAGCAGTACATGGCTTGAGATTTTGAATGAGTTTATAGATGAGAGTAGTAGAGATGGGTTGTAGTTTAAATTATGGTAGAGATCCTAGTGGGGTAGTGGGAAGGTTAGAATTGTCAGGGTTAAATTGACTAGTAAGTGATTGTATGGAATCAGTGAAAAAAGAGTTAAAGGTATTGGCAGTTAGATGGGGGGTATTTGGATTAGCATCAAGAGGGGTAGGTGTTTGAGAGTGGCCCGGAGAAAGGAGTTTATTGATACTAGCCCAAAATTTTTGAGGATTGTTTTGGTGTGTTTGCTGTAGTTTACAGTAGTAGTTCTTTTTATCTGTAAGTATTGCCTTTTTTGGAGTATTTCTCAGTTGCCTAAAATGTAGTTGATCAGAGATGTTTCTGTTTGCTCTCCACTTAGCCCATGCTTTGTTTCCAAGCAGGATTTGTTGTCTGGTTTCATAAGAGAGCCATGGGGCTGGATTGGACTTAATTCTAATGGAACGTTTCGGTGCGTGCGTATCCAGGATGGATAGAAATTTAGAGTTAAAATACTTTACGGCCTCTTCAAGTGGAAGGGTTTTTAAAGGCTTCCAGTCACAGGCATTAAGTTCAGTTTGAAATAATTCTGAGTTAAAGTGTTTGGTAGAACGAGCTATTGTAAAGGTGGGGAGGTTGGGGAGATCCTTCTTTTCTCTTATAATGTAGGTTAAAAAATGATCACTTACATTGTCTGGCAATGTTCCTACCTTATAAGAATGTTTCTGTTTGTTTATAAGTATCCAGTCTAAGATACTCTCTTTTTTACTGGGTTTATTAATTCTAGTTGTAGAAGTAATAGTTTGGCTGAAGCCATGGAGGTTAATATGAGAAGTAGGATTTTCTGGACTAACACATTTCCAGTCAGTGTTAAAGTCACCTAGTATTATAGTTTCTTGGGGGTATGTAGAGGATGCCCAGTTTAGTATGGTCTCTATTGTAGAGATGTTGTTTCCTGGGGGTAAGTAAATACAGATAATATATAAAGATTTCTTAGAATTAATTTGGAGTTTGGAGATGAGAACTTCTACATTACTATCCTGGGTAGGATTATGAGGTAGGGTAGAGATATGAAGTCCAACTTTAAATAGAACTGCTTTACCATCAGCCCCTCACAGACAATCACTCAAGTTATTCCCTATCATAAGGGTGAGGTCAAATAGAAGGGTCCATCATTTAGACAACCATTAGGGGTGGTTTTAGGGTTTTATTTTAGCCCTACTTTTCCATCTTGTATATCTGGTTTGTACAAAGACAGTCATGTAAAGGGTTGTCCACATTGGTTGCTCGACACTTCCCTGTGTGCATCCTATGCACCTTCTATCCCGAACCCCGGGTGAGGAAATGAGGCAATAGTCCTTCATTCCTCTCCCTCCCTCCCAGCCTGGATCCTCCAGTGTTGTGGCTGCTAATTGAACTCCAGTAAGGGCTACATATTTAAATGCCACAGAGTCAGATTATTTGCATTTTAGTTTGTTTTTAAGCTGTGATGAGTGAATTTTGAATCTTATTGGAGAGATGATAGGGTATTGACTGTTTTTGCCAAAAGCAAAGAACTTTTTCCTATGGAATGAAAACATTGTTGTTCCAGTGAATTTCCTTTGGGAAAAAAAAACTGATAATGCACTTTTCTACTGCTAGAGTTACAAAACAGGACTTTCTTAAGATATTTATCTGAAAAAAAATGTGCAGGTGTACATGCAGTTATACCAGTTACAGATTAAAAGAATATTTGGATTGATGCTTGGACAGTTAGGTATGTTGTGTTGACTATAAATTGCCACAGATGGACTATAAGATGTTGGAGGTGGCCCAGGTCGTGCTATTACTTTGGGTGATTTTTCTCTTGTAATCTGAATGTCAAAAAAGCTAATGCTTACAATATGGCGAATGTAGACATTTTTGAAACAGTGTGAAATATTTTGTACTAAGTGTAACGAAGATCATATTTTGGTTTGGTTGTTCAACTTATAATCATGCAGAGCTTGTGAAGCAACAAATGAATAATGTTACAAATACTGGTATTAATACAGACAATATACTTGTGTTACAACAGTTAGATACACAATACGACACTAAATTGCACCAGCTGTATAGACAGTGTCTGATGATCAGCAAGACAGTAGTGAAATATAAATGTAGAGACACATAATGCTTTTGATGTACTCAAATATGATGATTCAGGTTTACGAAACTACTGAAGAAAAAAGTATCTGTTAGACGGGGGGGAGGCAAACAGAGCCAATGGAACTTTCATTGCACAGGACTCATACATTTAAAATAAGATAGAAAATAAAATGGTTAATCTTGGTGTTTTTACAATAAATGTTAATAGCATAAAAAGTAGTCAACATAGACTAGCTTTAAAACTGTATCCACCGGTGATGCTGATATTATATATTTTTTAGATATGAGATATTTGTCTAATATTCAAATATAAAAAAAAAATCATACATTTTGCATTAATATAGTCATTATGGTCAGGATGACTGCTCTAGAATAGCACTGTTAGTAAAGAAAATAAATATTCTTATCTTAGATATGACTGTAGGTTATACAGATAGACAACTAGTAGCAGAAGGTTTTAGGAAGTGAGGTAAATAGATCAGAATAACACTGTTGCATGCTCCACAAATGTTAGAAATAGAGCAAATCTGGTCATATCTCTTAAGCCTTATGTGGTAGCAACTATGGACATGACTGTGATGAGCAAATTTAATTATAATGCAGAAAACGTATTAAATAAAACTTGAGTCAGGCACTGAGAGCTTTGAAAGATGCAGTGCTTTTTGCACAGCTACTGTCAGGTGAGGAAAGAAAATTACGTATGATGTAAAAGGTAATCATAAGCCTAAGATTATTACTATTAATGATTCAGTGAAATAATCACCAAACTTAAAGCTCAAGTAGGCCATTTAAGAGTTTGCTTAAAAACTTACCTTATTACACATTTCAAGTTTGTATGCCAAAAGTCTATCTTGAAGGTGAAGGTCTTCAAATCTTGCTGACTTCTTGATAGTAATGCCACAACCTGCCAGTTCTAGACTGAAAAAAAAAGTCACCTTCAGTCTTAGTCTAACCAAAAAGCTGTGGGGTTAACAAGTTAAATTTCCAACATAGCTGCCAGTGAGTCATTTAAATATTTATAAACTACAAGTAGATCACAGCGCATAAGCTGATATGCTATTGAGTAACAATGAATATTCCCAAATGAACCCAAAAGCGAGGTAAGCAACTGTTCAAAAAGAAATTAATAACCAAAAGCTGAAGGTAGCAGGAATCATCTTCTTTTGGCTGTTCCAGTTAGGGGTCGCCACAGTGGATCATCTGTTTCCATTTCTTCCTGCCTCTGCATCTTGCTCTGCCACACCAACCACCTGCATGTCCTCTCCCACCACATCCATAAACCTTATCTTAGGCCTTCCTCTTTTCCTGTTACCTGGTAGCTTCATCCTTAGCATCTTTTTCCCAATATACTCAGCATCCCTCCTCAGCACATGTCCAAACCAACGTAATCTTGCCTCTCTGGCTTTGTCTCCAAACCTTCGAACCTGGGCTGACTCTCTAATATACTTATTCCTAATCCTGTCCACCCTCATCACACCCAGTGCAAATCCTAACATCTTTAACTCTGCCACATCCAGCTCAAACTCCTGCCTTTTTGTCAATGCCACTGTCTCCAACCCATATAACATAGCTGGTCTCACTACCCTCTTGTAGACCTTCCCTTTCACTCTTACTGGTACTCGTCTGTCACAAATCACTCCTGACACTCTTCTCCACCCACTCCATCCTGCCTGTACTCTCTTCTTCACCTCTCTTCCACACTCAGCATTACTCTGAACTACTGATCCCAAGTATTTAAACTCATCCACCTTCCCCACCTCTACTCCTTGCTTCCTCACTATTCCTCTATCTTCCCTCTCATTCACACACATATATTCTGTCTTAGTCCTGCTGACCTTCATTCCTCTTCTCTCTAGAGCATATCTCCATCTCTCCAGGGTCTCTTCCACCTGCTCCCTACTCTCACTACAGATCACAATGTCATCTGCAAACATCATAGTCCATGGGGGACTCCTGTCTGATCTTGTCTGTCAACCTATCACCATTGCAAATAAGAAAGGGCTCAGTGCTGATATTTGTAATCCCACCACCACCTTAAACGCATCCATCACTCCCACCGCAGACCTCACCACTGTCAAACTACCCTCGTACATATCATATACTACTCTTAACATACTTCTCTGACACTCCCAACTTCCTCATACAATACCACAACTTCTCTCTAGGCACCCTGTCATATGCTTTATCTAAGTCTACAAAAACACAATGCAACTCCTTCTGACCTTCTCTGTACTTCTCCATCAACACTCTCAGAACAAACATCACATCTGTAGTGCTCTTTCCCAGCATGAAATCATACTGCTGATCACTAATCATCACGTTCCATCTTAACCTAGCTTCCACTACTCTTTCCCATAACTTCATGCTGTGACTGATCAATTTAATCCCTCTGTAGTTACTACAGCTCTGCTCATCATCCTTATTCTTAAAAATTGGTACCAAATCACTTTTTCTTCATTCCTCAGGCATCCTCTCACTTTCCAAGATTTCATTAAACAATTTGGTTAAAAACTCCATTGCCATTTCACCTAAACACCTCCATGCTTCCACAGGTATGTCATCTGGGCCAACAGCCTTTCCATTCTTCATCCTCTTCATCGCTATCCTTACTTCCTCCTTTCTAATCCATTGTACTTCAAGATTCACTATCCCCATATCATCCAACCTTCTCTCCCTCTCATTCTCTTCATTCATTAACACCTCAAAGTACTCTTTCCATCTCCTCAACACACTCTCCTCGCTTGTGAGTATGTTTCCCTCATTATCCTTTATCACCCTTACCTGCTGCACATCTTTCCTAGCTCGGTCCCTCTGTCTAGCCAATCGGTACAGGTCCTTTTCTCCCTCCTTAGTGTCCAAACTTTCCTACAACTCTTCATATGCCTTATCCTTAGCTTTCGCCACCTCTCTCTTTGCCATGCACCTCATCTCCTTATACTCCTGTCTACTTTCTTCATCTCTCTGACAATCCCACTTCTTCTTTGCCAGCCTGTTTCTCTGTATACTCTCCTGTACTTCCTGATTCCACCACCATGTCTCCTTGTTGTCCTTCCTCTTTCCAGATGTCATACCAAGCACCTTTCTAGCCATCTCCCTTACTAGCTCTGCTGTAGTTAACCAGCTATTTGGTAACTCTTCACTGCCACCCAGTGCCTGTCTTAACTCATCCCTGAACTCCACCTCACAATTACCATTTTTCAATTTCCACCATTTGATCCTTGGTGCTGCCCTCACACTCCTCCTCCTCTTCTTGATCACCAACGTCATCCTACAAACCACCATGCTATGCTGCCTAACTACACTTTCCCTGGTCACCACTTTACTGTCTTCAATCTCCTTCAAACTGGCCCTCCTACATAAGATATAATCCACCTGTGTGCATCTTCCTCCACTCTTGTATGTCACCCTATGCTCCTCCCTCTTGTTAAAGTACGTATTCACCACAGCCATGTCCATCCTTTTTGCAAAATCCACTACCGTCTGACCTTCTGCATTCCTTTGTTTAACATCATACCTACCCATCACTTCCTTATCCCCTCTGTTCCCTTCAACAACATCCCCATTGAAATCTGCTCCAATCACCAGAAGGTAGCTGGAATAAAGATAGTAAATCCGCAACATGTATAAAATCCAGTATTTTAATGAAAATGGGTGAGCGCTTTCGCAATGCTCAATATTGCTTCATCAGACAAATAAAAATCAATCAACTTCTACTTAAATATGCATTACAAAATTTTAAAACAATCAATCAGGTACAAGAAATTCCAACAGCCTTCCTACCATGCATTCAAAATCACTCATACTTATACGTCCCTATACATAAATATGCATATAACATATACAATATAAAGAACTACATATACAGGCACATAATAATAACCCTAGCCAAAACATTGTAAACTATCATTCAGACTAATAATAATATTTAAACTTAAAATTATTTCAATTTCCTAGACTTTAAAACTGGTTTAAGAGGAACGGAATCATTCAGACCCAGCCCCCTATGTGCCCCCAACCTCAAGATCCACTGGAACTCCACACATTCTGTTTGATTTACAAGGTCCTCCATCCTGCTATTCATTGCCTGGAAATGTAACACCTGAAATAAAAATATATGTTGTTCATTTGTCAACAGGGTGTTTAGCCAAAGCACTGTAATCCAAACCCCTTCTTGTACAGTATAGATGTCCCCTAATTCGTTCTCTAAGATGACGATTTGTCTTCCCTACATAGAAATGGAAACATATCCTGCAATGTGCCACATATACTACATTAGGGGTATTACAATCTGCTGTGGATTTAAGTTCCCATAGATTCCCTGTCCCTGGATGTTTAAAAAACCTTGACTCATCTATGTACGTACAATATGCACAATTTTCACATTTATGTGTCCCATACATAATATTCTCTTCTAGTTTTCTCATTCTAAGGTAGAATAACTGTTGTTTTAAATTATTTTTGTTTTTATATATAAAATGGGGTTGCGTACCTACTACACTGGTAGGTTCATCATCTACCAAGAGAATATGCCAGTTCTCCTGTATGATCTTTTTAAAGCTATCAACATCTGCAGCATAGGGCAAGACCATCGAGGTCTGAAAAGAGTCTTTGTGTCTGATCTCTTTACATTGCATTACTACATTCTCAGAATAATAGGGCTTAGCCTTCCCTCTCCTCTCATTCTGTACTTTTTTAAGTAAGCCCTATCAGTTGAGTAAAATGATAAATACTCAAGCGTACTCCTCTAAGGTATCTGCTCATATCCCGTAATCTGCCTGATTAGCACTTTTTGTATATGCTCAAGTAACTTTAACTGTTGAATAATGAAAGCGCAAAGCGAACCACTATATTCAATAACTGGGTGAATATTGGAAGTGTATCACTGGAGTAAAACACATTTGTCCATGCTAGAAAAACAATGCAATATATTTTTAATAAGATCATAACATTTTCCAATTACTTGTTGAATATTAACCACATTTCAGGGTAGTATCATTCAAAATTCCCTAATTTCTGACTACATCTGATGATTTACATATTTGGTTATCCAAATCATAAGGGTATAATGAACAAAATACCTTGTTCCCCATTGGCTCTTTTTTTCAATTATAAAGGAATTCCCAATACTATTCTAGCATGTCCAAAGGTCAGTTGTCAATCTCCTCTCCGGTCCAGCTGGTGAATCTGGGAATCTTGAGGCAATGTTACAACTGCCTCATGTACACAGACAACCCTCTCCTCCTCCCAACAAATTCCAACACATGTGAGAGATGCAACCATATAGCCAAACTGGAGGCTAAGCTCTCTCAACTCAGTACTGGCGTAACCAGTCAGGAGGAGAAGGAAACCACACACATTACAATTCCAGTCTCACATAGACCTACCACGACAACAAACCAAACACATAAACACACAAAAACATACTCGGAGGCTCTAAATAAAAATCTGCCTAAGCAGCAGAGACCTCCAAAGCAGACACCCAAGAAACCGCTACCCCAAAACAAAACACGTGCAACACATAGCTCACAAAGCCAGTGTGCCGAACAGTTACAGCCCTTAAGGCTAAACAACACACCTGATACACTTGGAATAGGTGACTCTATCGTCAGGCACACTGACGTCCCGCTCACCAGCCTGAACAAGGAGAAGGTCACGGTGAGCTGCCTGTCGGGCGCTAGGATCCGCCACATAACACAAGCACTCAGGTCACTCCAAGGCAAGTACAAATATGACTCAGTCATTGTCCATGCTGGTGTGAATGACCTGAGACGTACCTCCCTGGACTACATGAAAAGAGACATAGAGGAGCTCTCTGAGCATGTAGCCCAGGCCGGTATGACCCTGACCTTGAGTAGCATCTTACCCTCACCAAGAATGATGCCACAATATGAAGACAAGATGATCAATTTCAACAATTGGCTTAAGTATTGGTGTCATTCAAAGGGGATCCAATGCCTGTCAGCCTGGGATGACATGTTTGACAAGCCACGATGCTTCGCTAGGGACAGCTTGCACCTGTCACCCCTGGGCTTTCGGATATTGGCAAAGGCTCTTGCTACCCCCATAGTGCTTTTTTTAGGCAAGGCTCAAAAGACAAACCCACCTCCATAGGTATCACAAGAGATAAGAAACTAAGAGTAAAGCTACTCAGCGCCAGAAGTCTAAACCTCAAGATGCACTTTTCGAAACTCTCCTTAGCATGGAGAACATCGATATCTGTGCAGTAACAGAAACCTGGTTCAAGGCTCCCGAGAGCACCCCAGCACTACCAGGTTATACCTCATACCATGCTTTTTGGCCCCAAAACTTGGACCGAACCACAAAAGGAGGGAGTATCAATATTCCAAAGATACCCACACCTCCAGGTTGGTGGCACAGCACGAAGCATCAGAGACTATCCATGTGCAACTAACAGTGGGTAAAACTGCCTTCCAGTTTATAGCCTGCTACAGACCACCCTCCCTAACACAGGAACCCCACTCAGCCTTCCTGAGAATACTGGAAAATATGAAGGTCTCTCCAAACACCATTATATTGGGCGACTTCAACTACCCAAACATAGACTGGGAGCATTACTCTAGCTCCAACACCCTAGCTCAAAGGTTCCTAGAATTTATAAACTCAAATGCTATGGAACAACTTGTTACCACTCCCACAAGAGGGGAAAATATACTGGACCTGATCATCACCAACATAGGGACACTATGCTCCAGACCAGAAGTGTATCCCTCACTGGTAAGATCAGACCATAAACTAATCTCACTGGATATTCACATCCCGACCCCACCCCCTGCCCAGAAAACCACAGTGAAAAACTTCTCTAAAGCAAATTTCACACGCCTCAAAACCGAGGCGGAATCCTTCAAAGCCCCCGGGCCAGTGGAAAATATGGCCCAGACCGCAGAATCTTTATAAATGCATTCTATGAACACCTTCAGGAATGCATGGATCATACAATCCCAAACAAAACCAAGACCCAATCCTCCAAAGGCAGACATCCTGTCTGGTGGACCCCAGCCATAAACAAACTATACAATAGAAGGAGGAAGCTACTACATGATAGAGCAAAATCCCAAAAAGGGAAGGCATATCTGATCAGTATTAGCAAAAAACTACGGGCACTCATAAAATCGTCTAAGGCCAGCTTCGAGAGAAAAATTGCACAGGACACTAAGGATAATCACAAGGCTTTCTTTAGTTATGTTAGGAACCTGGGTGGGAATTCCCAGATATGCTCAGAATTAGTCCAAAATGACAAAAATACACGAGCCCACAGACATTGCCAACATCCTAGCTGACAGGTTCAGTGCAAACTTCTCCCCCTCCCCACCAAAAGGGCAAATATCTATCCCAACAGAGTGCTGCCCCTGACATCTCAGATGCTCAGGTAAGAGCCGCCCTCTCCAAAGCAAAAACACAGCATCAATGGGACCAGATGGTGTCCTGGGCTGCGTCCTACATGAACTCCAAGAAGAGCTAAACCCAAACATAAAACTACTGTTCAATCTTAGCCTTACTACAGGATATGTACCCAAAGAGTGGCGTACAGCAACAGTGGTCCCTCTCCACAAAGGTGGTGCCTCAGCGGATCCTGGAAACTATCGCCCCATAAGCCTGACTAGCTTGGTCTGCAAAGCTATGGAAAGGATCATCATGGACCTCATAAATAAAGATATTGGGGACCTACAGACACTGGATCCTACCCAGTTTGGCTTTGTTAAGGGCAGATCCTGCCTCTTAAACCTGGTCGATTTCTTTGAAATAGTCACCAAGGCCATTGACAGGGGAAGGTGGTCCACACAGCCTACCTGGACCTCGCAAAAGCCTTCGATACAATACCCCACTCGGGCATTATAGATAAGCTCACCAGCTTAAATATAAACCCCTATGTCACTAGATGGGTTGCAAACTGGCTCAAGAACAGAACCCACATGGTTAGAATTGCTGGAGCCATGTCAGACTCCAAACCAGTTACAAGTGGCATCCCACAAGGCTCCGTCCTGGGACCTCTCTTGTTCGGTATATATTTCTCGGTGGTACAGGCCAACATGGAAGGACTGGCTGACCAAGTTCGCAGATGACTGCAAACTGGGCACCATAATCAACTCTCCAACCGACACAAGCATCCTCCAAAAGGGCCTCATAGAAACAGACAACTTGTGCCAGAGCCATGGCCTCAAGCTAAACGCCAAAAAGTGTATAGTCATCCCCTTTGGCAAAAACAAAGTGTCCACAAATTACCACATAGGTGGTAATCCATTAAGTACAGAAGAAGTCATTAGGGACCTGGGGACCCAAGTTGATAGCAATCTCTCATTTGACAACCACATGGCCAAAGTGGTTAGAAAAACATTTTATATAGCCCACCTAATCATGAAGGGATTCACATCTAGATCACGGGAGGTCATCGTGCCTCTTTACTCATCCCTCATCAGGCCCATAATTGAGTACAATGCCCTTTTGGGATGTACCTTACCAGACACCTGCAGCAACTGGTAAGACCCCAAAAGTACCTCACCAAGAGGATCAAAGGGCTCAAACAGATGCCATATGCTGCCCGGTTAAAGAAACTCCAGCTCTACTCAGTGGCATACCGCCTGCTCAGAGGCGATCTGTGCCTGGCGTATAAAGCCATGTCCAACCCGGAATTAATGGACATGCTGCACCTCAGAAAATCCAAATCCCATCGAGCTACGCGATCGAGAGACTTGAACCTCAGCACTGAAATAAATAGGACATGCTGGAGGGACAGATTCATAACCCAGAGGCTCCCTTCACTCTGGAATAAAATCCCAGTCCAGGTTAGGCAGAGTCCCACACTGACTCTCTTCAAGAGGAATCTTGATGAGTGGATGGGAGATCGTAGGTTTACCCCGGCTTTCACTTCTGTGTCACTGTTAGACAGAGGCACAGTATACTAACCTCAAAAAAAGGCATAGCAAAATTAATTTAAAATGGGTGGCGAAAGCCAAGCACACTCTGGCTAGGCTTATAAATGCCCTAGGGCAGATAGCCTAGTATGAACCTATGAACCTATAAAATACACAACTGTGCATTTATTATAATCAAATTTCATATAATTGGAAAACACCCAATTAGAGAATTCAAACATTTTTGCAGGTAGTAATGATCCACAATATTAGTGGCTACTCCACCTAGTTTCAAATCATCAGCAAATTTACAACCCATGCTCTGTCTGAAACAGGACAGACATTCATCAATAATCCCAAACAGTAATGGCCTTAAGATTAATCTCTGTGGTATACCTTTGGCTAAAATTTACAATTAAAGTTTATATCTCTAATCCTTACTCTGCATTTCCTGTTACCATCCATCATATCAGATTTATTCAAAGTTAAAAAAAAATGTCATGGGAGACAAATCAAAGAGTTCACCAAGTCCACATAGACCACGTCCACAGCCAAACCCTCTTAAAGACAATTTACTTGTTCATACAAGTTGATCATTGCAGTTATACGTGATCTCCCAGTAATAAAATGATGCTATTATAGATCTTTCCTAAAATCAAACATATTGTGGAAGGGCAAACACAATGCAAATTCAAAATGTTTACCCAAGGTACATGTAAGACTTATTGCCCTGTAGTAATAAATGGACAAGCTAGGGTTCCATTTCTGGATAGTTATAACTATTACCTATTTCCAGATATCAGAGACATAACCCTCTTCCATTGATCTCTGAAATAAATAGATAAGGCATAGAACCAAGCTTTTATCAAAATCATTCCATAAATAACCATTTAGACCATCAGGTCCAGCAAATTAATTAGACTTTGTATTTAATCACATCTTTTTTATATCATTTGCCCTCTGGTAATGGACAATTCTCAATCAAGCTTTTATTGGAACAAGTTATTAAATTAAAAATCTGTCAGTTATTAAAAAAGCCATCAGCAAAAAGTGCACCCCTAGCAGTGAATGGTTGACTGCTGTTTCTTGATAAAACTCACTTTCCTCTAGAGTAAAATTTTTCTCAACTGAGGGATTCTCTGAATCCTTCAGCTGAAGAGATCAGGACCTATGGACATTTCTACAGGGCAGTAGATGGCAAATTAGCAGTAGCTACTCCCCTGGACTATTGCATTAGGATGCAGCTTCACCCATGAGTCCTCTCTCATCTTTATGGACCCATGAGGGAAACATCTCAGCCTCACAGTAAAGAACTGGAAGGGTTTGCTGCAATATAGAAAACTTCTGAAATGAGACTCCTGCATTACAGTAAACCTTTCTGAATTCCATTTCCAGCATTTGTCCTGCTTATTAACTGATACTGAAGAATGGTTTCAGAAACAACCTAGGAATAATACTAGGTAAGCAAAATCCTTGAAGAGAACAGTCAAACAGGATTCCTATATTTTGTATACTATACATCACATATTTAATATGGATAAAACAGCCCATCATTTTTTATACTGTAAGATAGTTCAGGGATTTGAGGTTGGTATTAAGATTGTAAAGAAATGTATAGTCAGTTATTTAAAGTTGTTAATATGGATTCGTGATTTATGAAATATTTATGAAGCAGAAAACATTTTTGGTTTTTGTTTATAGTTTATCTGGAAAGGTAGAAATAATGAACATTTGTTTAAGTCGAAGTGGGATATTAGAGACATGAGCATACAAAATAATTTTGGTTGTGGCAGAAAAGGTAGGCAAATGAAAAATGAAGTTTATTATATTGTGTCTTTCTAACTATGATTTTATAAATCTGTATTATTTTATTGATGCATATATGACTTTATTGAGGTGAAAATATGCCGAGCAAAAAAGGTACCCATCCTCTTTTTGATAAGAGAGAGAGGATCTTATATATTCCCCTAACCTACCACTAATTCAGGCAAATGAGACCTTAGTTTTACATTTCATCTGAAAACCAGCACACTGAGTGGTTCAACTCTCACTTTATGTTGCACTGCAGTGCCAGCACTGGAAGTTAACTCCAAGCATCTGCTGTGAAAGGAGAACCCACAGCCTTATCTCCTTCCAGCATCAAAGAAGAGTGTGCTATCCTTTTGAGACAGTGCCAGTTTTCTCACACTTTAGATTCCTATGACTATTTCTGACTATGCAGCTTCTTTCTGTATATGGTTCCAATCATCTGTCTCTTTTCTATGAAATAGTAATTCACATATTTGCTGTGTGACTGCAGTATATACATGAGTTTCCTCGAAATGTCACTCAGTAAGCTGTATAAATATATATTATGAGATTGTCAGTCCTGCAAAATAAACTTTCATGGGAACTGACTCTATCAAATACAAATGGTTAAAAACATATGGTCTGTTCAAACCTGACATCAAAACAAACCCCTTGCAACCTCCAACTCGTGACTCCTAACTGAAATCACACAAATTAGGGAAAGCAAAGCTTTCCTTAACCCAGTTTTCACTGACCTCACTATCACACACATATTCCTTTTGATAAAACAGAAATCGCTGAAATTTGCAGCATATTTCTATTTTGACTAAACAAACAATTCAAAGTAACAGCCGTAACCATACATATATGGGCTTCTTGATGAATACATTCAACCTCCTGACATGCGTGAAAAAAAGAGGTAATGGATTCCTGAATTTCAAGTCAACAGGGGCCGGACAAAAATACTTTTTTAATGATTAATCTAACAAGTGTCGGAGTGAATGAAACATTCTTTTAGCTACAAGAAAAAATAAAAATAAACAGATAAAAATAAAATGCTTAAACATGTTTTTTATTTATAATCATGCTTTGCATATTCTTCCTTAACAATAGTACAACTGTATGACATTTAATGATTCTTCTTACAGAACAGGATAAATTTTAACTTCTAGACTGTACATTGAAATGCTTTCATGATTCTTAAAATTTTAACTACCTACCAAAAATACAGCACCCATTAGCATATACAGGAAGTTATAAACAATGGCAATGCCTCAAAAATATGTGTATGTGTTTTCATCCATATATTTTTTTTTAATTTATACCCTGACTATGTTTGTTTTTTTGTCTCTGTTAATGGATTCTCACATTCCATTTGCATACATAATACAGATGTATCATATTCTGAGAGCACAAGTTTATTCATCGTCATTCGCTTACCTGGAAATACACTTAACCAGCCCTAATATCACAGATTGCTGACAGAAAGATTTCTGGAGACTGGCTTTAGGAAAGGGCATAGTATCCACAACTGTCTTTATCTTTTCAATAGTCTTTATATTTATTTATTATTTATTTTATTTTACATTTGTTTACCGGGAAAGTCTGAATAGGCAAAATGCCCTTTTTCATCGGAGGCTCGGGGAGAAAAGCTCTACATTTATAAATAACCATATTTGATTTGATAATATGAAAGATAAGGGCTGATACTACAGTAATCTTCCAAGGCGTTATCAAAGCCTTTGCATTTGTTTCTCATCTGTTCTTCCTGTCTGAACTTGAACCACAGGAGCTATGCAGTACATTTAAAAAGTGTTTCCAGTGATGATGAATGGCAAATTCTCCAAACTGCATGTTCTCCAGAAAGCCAGTGAACAGGGTTTTTTCTTAGGTCCTTTCATATCTATACCTTTACAAAATCTAGTCTCACTCAACTGCTACATGCATTTTTTTGACTAACTTGCTCAGTTAGGTCAAGTCAGTCAGTGTTTTCCATTATCTCTGACTCTGAGATGTTCATACATTTATAGCTAAGTACTAGGCTAGCTGCCACTTGTGAACCATTTTAAGCCTGGACAATTTTCCTTCTAAAGGAAATACAGCATGGTGTTGCCTCTACTTCCAAATGACTTTCTAATAAGTAACTCACTGTAAGCATGGAAAACACTAAAGTCACACTCTTTGATACAACTACAGAGTTGACCATAGAGCAGTCCCAAATGATCTGCTCTCTCTCAGCTTTCTTCCTCCTTGAAAACTGTTGACTCTTTTAAATACTTATGTGACTTTCTAGATTTAAGCATGACATAAGATACTATCTGCAATGCTCAGATCTTGCTACAGTGAAATAATGTTTCACACATCTGAAACACGTCTAGCACCTGGAAAAGGAGTACTACACAAGCTCTTTGGAATGTGGATTCATTTTCTATTTGCCTAATAATTCCAAAAGTATTGACACACAGTCCACAAAGTGCTGTCCAAAACTGAGGTAGTGGAATAGGTTCATAGGTAAGTACTAGGCTATCTGCCCAAAGGCATTTATAAGACTAGCCAGAATGTGTTGGCTTTCGCCACCCCCTTAGATTAGTTCCCTGTGCCTTTGTCCAGCAGAGTCACTGAAGTAATCGTCGGTGTAAACTTCCTGTTTCCCATCCACTCATCAAGGTTTCTCTTGAAGAGTGTTAGTGAGGATCTCTGCCTAATGTAGATAGGAATCTTGTTCCAGAGCATGGGAAGTCTCTGGGACAAGAATCTATCCCTCCAGCACGTGCTATTTATTGTTGTGGTGAGGTTTAGATCCCTAGAGCATGTGGCTCGAGGGGATATGGTTTTCTTTAGGTGGAGCATGTCCATCAATTCTGGGTTGGACATGGCCTTGTATGTCAGGCAGAGATCACTTCTGAGTAGGCGGTATGCAACTGAGTACAGTTGGAGTTTCTTCAGTCGAGCTGCATAGGGCATCTGTTTGAGGCCAGTGATCCTCTTGGTGAGGTACCTCTGTGGTCTTTCCAGCTGTTGCAAGTGTCTTGTAAGGTAGATCCCGAATGGGGCATTGCACTCTATGATGGGTCCAATGACTGATGCATAGAGGGGCACAATGACCTCTTTTGATCTGGATGCAAACCCTTTTGTGATTAGGTGAGCCACATAGAAGGATTTTCTAGCCACTTTGGCAATGTGATTATCAAAGGATTTAGGAGGCTACCACCTATGTGGTAGTTTGTAGGTACTTTGTTTTTTTCCAAAGGGGATGACTATGCACTTTTTGGCATTTAGCTTGAGGCCATGGTTTTGACACTAGGTATCTGTCTCAGTGAGACCCTTTTGGAGGATGTCTGTGTCAGCCGGGGAGTCAATTATAGCCCCTAGTTTGCAGTCCTCTGTGAACTTGGTCAGCCATAGTCCTCCTGTGCTTACCTGTACCTCTGAGAAGTATATGCTGAACAGGAGTGGTCCTAGGACTGAGCCCTGGGGAATGCCACTTGTAACTGGTTTAGAGTCAGACCTAGCTCCCACAACTCTTACCATGTGGGTTCTGTCCATGAGCCAGTTGGCAATCCATCTTGTGACGTAGGGGTTTATGCTCAGGCTGGTGAGCTTGTCTATAATACCAGAATGGGGAATGGTGTCGAAGGCCTTTGCGAGGTCTAGGTAGGCTGTGTGGACCACCTTTCCCTCGTCTATAGTCTTGGTAACTGTCTCAAAGAAGTCCAACAGGTTTAGGAGGCATGATCTGCCCTTAACAAAGCCGAACTGGGTAGGGTCCAGTGTTTGGAGGTTCCCAATGTCTCTGTTAATGAGATCCATGATGATGCGCTCCATAGCCTTGCAGACCAAGCTAGTCAGACTTATAGGGCAATAGTTCCCGGGGTCTGTTGTGGCTCCACCTTTGTGGAGCGGAATAACCATTGCTGTGAGCCACTTTATGGGCACATAGCCTGTGGAGAGGCTGAGTTTGAACAGTGTGTTTAGGTGAGGGGTTAGTTCATCTTTGAGCTCATGTAAGATGCAGCCTGGAACACCATCTGGTCCCATTGATGCTATGTTTTTGGCTTTGGAGAGGGCTGTTTTAACCTGAGTGTCTGTGATTTCAGGGGACCTACATTCTTCTAGTATGGTTATGGGCCCTTTGTGGGGTGAGAGAGGAGTGAAATTTGCACTGAACCTGTCCGCCAGGATGTTGGTGATATCAGTCAGTTCAGTGTATTTTGTGCCATTCTGCACTAACTCTGAGCAGATCTGGGAATTGCCACTTAGATTCTTAACAAAGCTAAAGAATGCCTTGTGGTTATCTTTGGAGTCCTTGGCAATTTTTCTTTCGAAGCTAGTCTTGGATGATTTTTTGAGGGATCATAGTTTCTTGCTGATACTGATCAGGGATTTCTTCCCCTCTTGGGATTTTACTCTTTTCTGTACTAGTTTCCTCCTTCTGTTGTATAGCTTGTTTATGGCAGGGGTCCACCAGACTGGTTTCCTTTTTTTGGAGGAGTGAATCTTGGTTTTGCTTGGGATAGCATCATCTATGCATTCTTGTAGGTGCCTGTAAAGTGCATTAGTAAAGGATATTGCAGCTTGGGCAGCATTATCCTTTAGCATGGAGGATTTGAAACTTTCCACCTTGGTCTTAAGTAATGTGAAGTTGCTTTTGAAAAGTTTTTCATGGTGGTTTCTTTGACTGGGGGTGGGGACAGAATGTGGATATCCAGAGTGATTAGTTTATGGTCAGATCTAACCAGTGAGGGGTTGACCTCCGATGTAGAACACCGGTCACCCATGTTGGTGATGACCAGGTCCAATACATTGTCACCTCTGGTGGGGGTGTTGACCAGTTGATCCAGGGCATTTGAGTTTATAAATTCTAGGAAATGTTGGGCAAGGGAATTAGTCCTTTGTAGTTCTCCCAGTTAATGTTTGGGTAATTGAAATCACCTAATATCAGGGTGTATGGTAGGATCTTTATGTTTCCCAGTGTTTCCAGAAATGCAGAATGGGGGTCCTGGGACATGGTGGGTGATCTGTAGCAAGCTGCAATTTGAATTGCAGTTCTGCCCATTGTTAGTTCCACGTGGAAGATCTCTGAAGCATCATGCTGTGCCACTGACTTGGAGGTGTGAGTATCCTTGATGAATATGGATACACCCCCACCTTTTGTATTTCGGTCCAGGTTTTGTGGCCGAAATGTATGGTATGCATTGTAGCTTGGTAGTGCTGGGGTGCTCTCTGGAGCCTTAAACCAGGTTTCTGTTACTGCATATATATCGATTTTCTCCATACTGAGGAGTGCCTCGAGTTCATGCATTTTGAGGTTTAGACTTCTGGCATTGAGTAGCATTACCCTCAGTTTTTTGTTACTTGTGCTATTTACAATGGTGGGTTTGTCTTTTGAGCCTTGCCTAAAAAAGGCACTATGGGAGTGGCAAGAGCCTTGGCCAGTATTCAAAAGCCTAAGGGTGACAGGTGCAAGCCATCTCTAGCGAAGCAGCATGGCTTGTCGAGCGTGTCATCCCAGGCTGACAGACATTGGATTCCCTTTGAATGACACCAGAAGCTTAGCCAATTGTTGAAATTGATAATTTTTTCTTTATACCGTGGTATCATTCTTGGTGAGGGCAGGATGCTACTCAGGGTCAGGGTCATACCAGCCTGGGCTACGTGATCAGAGAGCTCTTCCATGTCTCTTTTCATATATCCAAGGAGATACGGCTCAGGTCATTCACACCAATATGGACAATCACAGAGTCATATTTGTACTTGTTCTGGAGTGACCTGAGTGCTTGTGTTATGTGGCAGATCCTGGCACCCGACAGGCCGCTAACAGTAACCTTCTCCTTGTTCAGCCTTGTGAGTGGGACGTCAGTGTGCCTGACTATAGAGTCACCTATTACTAGTGTGATGGGTATGTTATTTTGCCTTAAGGGCTGTGACTGTGTGGCACACTGGTTTTGTGAAGTATGTGTTTCATGGTTTGTGTTGGGGGGTGGAGGCTGCTTGGATGTCTGCTTTGGAGGTCTCTGTTGCTTTTGCAGATTTTTATTTAGGGCCTCTGAGTATGTTTTTGTGTATTTATGTGTGCTTTTTGCCGGTGCTGGTTTCATAGGTCTGTTTGAGACTGGTGGTGTGATGCACATAATTCCCTTCTCCTCTTGACTGTCTGGTCCAGTCTTGGGTTGAGAGAGCTTAGTCTCCAGTTTGGCTGTATAATTGCATCTCTCGCATGTATTAGTGCTTGGTGGTAGGAGGAGAGGGTTGTCTGTGTACATGAGGCAGTTGTAACATTGCCTCAAAATGCCCAGATTCACCAGTTGGACTGGGGAGTACATCTGAAACTGCCTTTTGGACATGCCTGGATAGGTACAATGAGCTGTTTTACTGATTGACTGGGTAAGGTCTAATAGAGAGCCTTGTCCTTCTCTACAGTATAGGGGGGGTCTAGTGCTGAGGTTTATTAGTGCTTGCTATGAGTTTTGAGCAAGTGCCAGGCTGAGAAGTGAATGGTTTGAGTGCTTAAGTTGAAAGTTTGTCTAGTTCCAAGGGAAAAATTGAAGAGTAGACTTTGTGGAGCTGGGAATAGTTATACCCTAGCTAACCAGCACCGCCCGGTATGCAAAACCATGCTAATGCGGGTTTTATAGCAGGGAAATGAAAGAGACAGAAATTAGCCCAAAATGGCCAATAAACTACTAATTTCTGGGCTGAAACCACTCCTCCAGGGACAGATAGGCTGTTCAAAGCTCCCCTGTCTCACAGGTGAACAGAGAAACTTCCTTCTATCCAAGTAAGGTATGGGCAAACACAGAAACTTGTAACACAGCCCTGAATTCAGCAGTAACCTGAAAACTGGACTATACTAGCTTAGAAAGGCGGGAAATACAGGATAGGGTCTTCTACCTGTCAATGCACTCTACAAAGCAATGGTGTGCAGATGACCCACTAATGCCCGGCCTATTTGATTTCTCAGTCATTAGTAGTTACAACATAACATAACACTGGTTCTCAAATGGTGAGGCCAAACTCTACGTGAATGCAGACTTGTTTCATGACAGGCCTGAGGAAGTCTGAAAATCTTGTTCATGTAAAAGATACTAATATAGTATTAATATTGTATGGGCTCAAGGTAATTGTAGAAGGGTAACAGTCAATGAATGTGCATATCTGACCTCAAATGAATAGTACAGGGGTAAACTACTAAGCCAAATCTTAATTATTTCATATCTATATGTGTGTGTGTGTGTGTGTGTGTGTGTGTGTGTGTGTGTGTGTGTGTGTGTGTGTGTGTGTGTGTGTGTGTGTGTGTATGAGACATGGTTCTGTTTCTGTGCTGTAGAGCATATATAGTTTTTCTATAGGAATACCAAAGTACATTTTTTATGTCTACAGGAGGCTAAACGGATCTTATCTAGTTTGAGGGAATCACACCATGTGTTATGTCATGCAACATACAGTGTGTCCCTTTCATCCTACTGCACCATTCTGTGGGGATGAACCTGCTAGTTCTATGAATCATTATGTTATAGGGGCATCACAAAGTATAATGCATTAAGCTGTAACACACGTAGGCCTTATTATTCAGTTAAAAAAATTTTGGGAGTCCAGCTCATCTAGTTCAGTAAAATATTCAGTACTGTACAGTGTTACTGTTTCTGCACAGTCATCACCAGCTCACCATCAGTCTGTACTTGGTGGACAAAGTCTATTTCAGCAATGCTTTCTGTTGCTTTCCTTAAAATTTTATTTGCTGCAT